>NW_021703779.1:76402160-76406868 GCF_005190385.1 Monodon monoceros | reverse complement strand
TGTTATATAGCAGAAACTAACACACCATTGTAAAGCAATTATATGCCAATAAAGATGTTAAAAAAGAAAAGAAAAAACAACCTTATACTAGTATTGTGCTTATTGATTTGTTGGGTTTTGTTTCTTACTACAGTTGAGATCACAGAATCTAATAATCTGTTCATCACTAACCATCATTTAGAGGATCCCCATCTAATGAAATGTATAATTATCTAGATTGAGTTAGATTTGTTTGTAATTACTTTCAAAACTTGCTTTTATTTCATTTTTTCTCTTCAACTGGATTTTAACTTTCCTAAGTTAAAGGGCTAAATTTTCTGTTTCTTTGGAATTCACTACTGGTCATAATACATGTCTCTAAATTTCAATGATTTAGTTTAAAACTAACTTCCTTTTGACTTTCTTGGATTGATAGGCAGTTTTCTAGTAAACCTTCATGGTGTGGAAAGAGCTTCCAGAGTACTGCTTTTTGAAGATCTTGGAATGCACAGGATATTTTTGCTTGCAAACTGGCCAATTCTTTTCTAAGCTTATCTCTTTTAATACTTTCTAAAAACAGCAAATAAAAACAAGGCACAGTATGACTCTGACTCCAACTCTTACTCTTTAGAGTTATAGGCTCAGTGAGCATATGTTTTGCCTTCCAAGTTATAGCAAGCAACAATTTTTTAAAAAGATGTTTTGCCACTGTGTATCATGGGTCTTCATCTTCTCAACCTCCAAATCAGTTACCTTACTGTTCACTGTCTGACTGTTAAAGTAATGAAATTTTAGGTTCTGTTGTGGCAGCTTGCCATTTCAAAGAACTAATTTCTGTTAAATAAGATTTGGTAGCTATGGTAACAGACAAATCCCCAAATATAAGTGGCTTAATATCTATGTAAAGTGAAAAACATAGGTTTCAGATTAGCTGACAGCTTTCATCTAAGTGGTGATTCAGGATTCGGACTCCTTCCATCTTGTGGCTCCTCTGTCTTCAACACATAACTTCTAAAGTCACTGCAGAAAACATCATGGCTGATCACAGTGGGAGGTTTTTATTGGATAGCTTTGGAAGTAGTGACCAACACTGCCACCCCCATTCTATTACCCAGAAATCAGACACAAGATCACACTTAAATTAAGCCAGGAAGGCTGAGAAATGTAGATGTGTGCCAAGAAGAAAGTAATGAGTTTGGTGAACTTACATTAGAATCTGTCACATTGGGAGAATTGTTTTTTTATGACTCAAAAACATCCATTTTATTACCTTCCTTTCTCCCATTTGCTCCATTTTTCCAGCTAAGTACTACAACAAAATATTTTTTATCTAACATTATATATTAATGATAATGCTTATGCAGTTTTATCAACCCATTTTTAAGGGAAAAATCATAGACTGATGCATTAAAGTGAAATGTATTTACAGAAATCTAAAACAACCTACTATACAAGAAAAATTTTTTTCTAGCATTTCAGTTTGGGAGTAGCTCAGTTGGTCATATTTCTAGAACCCTCCACATAGTTCTCTACATGGTAGATGTTTAGTAAATGACTATTTCTCCATTACTGAAGATAACATCTTGTGCTGATATCAAAGGACAAAACTGAAAAAAAAATGTCTGTTTACATTATATTCATTATTTCAACAAATACATATCGATCACCAGTTATGAGCCAACTATTCTTTTCCTAGGCATGCTCCAAATTGCCTGTGTCAAACGTTTAGTATGGCCTGAGAAAGTGAATAGAATTCTCTAACCTTGCTTTATCCATTACAGAGTGGAGATTGCTGTAGAAATTTAAAGAACCTTCACTGAATAGCTGTTTTAAATAGAATTTCTTTTACATCATCTTAGCCTCTAGCACAGTGACTTTAAATATTTAGTGAGCATAAAAATCACTATGAGCACTGTACTAAAATGCATATTCTTGAGTACTGACTACAGAAATTCTGTTCCAGCAGGTCCACTGCAGTGAGGCGGAAATAGCATTTTTAACAAGCTCACTACATACTATTGGAAAGTGTTCTTGGATGACCCTTTGAGAAAACTATAGAATCCTTTAGATATCTTAATTTATCATAATATACTACTGTTTATAAAACAAATGTCATAGCTAATTATTTAAAAAATTCTAATTACTTATAATGTTCCCAGTTGAGTCAAGTGATGATTGCAGAGTTTGCTTCACTTGTGCTATTTTATAGTTTACTTTATCTAAATAGATGTTAGGCATGTGGGATAGCAGAGGGTGCCTTCATCCATCAGAAGAACACATTTCATGAACTAACTATCCATAATAATTAATAAATAATTATCTCTTTCATTTGAAAAGTTTATTCTTGAATATTTTAGTCACAGGATGGAAGATTGTTAATTTACCTTTCCTACAACTAAAAAAGAAATAAAAAATGCAATAGTTATGGGCTCAAAAGTTTTAAAGATACAAATATAATTAAGGTTAAAATGAATAAAGTTGTTGAAATATATTTCTGGTTTATAGTAAAATAAGCCTTGCTTTTTAATTTATTTATTTTTTTATTTTATTTTATTTTTTTTTAAACATCTTTATTGGGGTATAATTGCTTTACAATGGTGTGTTAGTTTCTGCTTTATAACAAAGTGAATCAGTTATACATATACATATATTCCCATATGTCTTCCCTCTTGCGTCTCCCTCCCTCCCACTCTCCCTATCCCACCCCTCCAGGCTGTCACAAAGCACCGAGCTAATATCCCTGTGCCTTGCGGCTGCTTCCCCCTAACTATCTACCTTACTACGTTTGTTAGTGTGTATATGCACATGACTCTCTCTCGCCCTGTCAAAGCTCACCGTTCCCCCTCCCCATATCCTCAAGTCCGTTCTCCAGTGGATCTGCGTCTTTATTCCTGTCTTACCCCTAGGTTCTTCATCACATTTTTTTTCCCTTAAATTCCATATATATGTGTTAGCATACGGTATTTGTCTTTTTCTTTCTGACTTACTTCACTCTGTATGACAGACTCTAGGTCTATCCATCTCATTACAAATAGCTCAATTTCATTTCTTTTTAAGGCTGAGTAATATTCCATTGTATATATGTGCCACATCTTCTTTATCCATTCATCTGATGATGGACACTTAGGTTGCTTCCATGCCCTGGCTTTTGTAAATAGAGCTGCAATGAACACTGTGGTACATGACTCTTTTTGAATTTTGGTTTTCTCAGGGTATATGCCCAGTAGTGCGATTGCTGGGTCATATGGTAGTTCTATTTGTAGTTTTTTAAGGAACCTCCATACCGTTCTCCATAGTGGCTGTACCAATTCACATTCCCACCAGCAGTGCAAGAGTGTTCCCTTTTCTCCACACCCTCTCCAGCATTTATTGTTTCTAGATTTTTTGATGATGACCATTCTGACTGGTGTGAGATGATACCCCATTGTAGTTTTGATTTGCATTTCTCTAATGATTAATGATGTTGAGCATTCTTTCATGTGTTTGTTGGCATTCTGTATATCTTCTTTGGAGAAATGTCTATTTAGGTCTTCTGCCCATTTTTGGATTGAGTTGTTTGTTTTTTTGTTATTGAGCTGCATGAGCCGCTTATAAATTTTGGAGATTAATCCTTTGTCAGTTGCTTCATTTGCAAATATTTTATCCCATTCTGAGGGTTGTCTTTTGGTCTCGATTATGGTTTCCTTTGCTGTGCAAAAGCTTTGAAGTTTCATTAGGTCCCATTTGTTTATTTTTGTTTTTATTTCCATTTCTATAGGAGGTGGATCAAAAAGGATCTTGCTGTGATTTATGTCATAGAGTGTTCTGCCTATGTTATCCTCTAAGAGTATGATAGTTTCTGGCCTTACATTTAGGTCTTTAATCCATTTTGAGCTTATTTTTGTGTATGGTGTTAGGGAGTGATCTAATCTCATACTTTTACATGTACCTGTCCAGTTTTCCCAGCACCATTTATTGAAGAGGTTGTCCTTTCTCCACTGTACATTCCTGCCACCTTTATCAAAGATAAGGTGTCCATATGTGCGTGGGTTTATCTCTGGGCTTTCTATCCTGTTCCATTGATCTATCTTTCTGTTTTTGTGCCAGTGCCATACTGTCTTGATTACTGTAGCTTTGTAGTATAGTCTGAAGTCAGGGAGCCTGATTCCTCCAGCTCCTTTTTTCGTTCTCAAGATTGCTTTGGCTATTCAGGGTCTTTTCTGTTTCCATACAAATTGCAAATTTTTTGGTTCTAGTTCTGTGAAAAATGCCAGTGGTAGTTTGATAGCGATTGCATTGAATCTGTAGATTGCTTTGGGTAGTAGAGTCATTTTCACAATGTTGATTCTTCCAATTCAAGAACATGGTATATCTCTCCATCTATTTGTATCATCTTTAATTTCTTTCATCAGTGTCTTATAATTTTCTGCATACAGGTCTTTTGTCTCCTTAGGTAGGTTTATTCCTAGATATTTTATTCTTTTTGTTGCAATGGTAAATGGGAGTGTTTCCTTGATTTCACTTTCAGATTTTTCATCATTAGTATATAGGAATGCCAGACATTTCTGTGCATTAATTTTGTATCCTGCAACTTTACCAAATTCATTGATTAGCTCTAGTAGTTTTCTGATAGCATCTTAAGGATTCTCTATTTATAGTATCATGTCATCTGCAAAGAGTGACAGCTTTACTTCTTCTTTTCTGATTTGGATTCCTTTTATTTCCTTTTCTTCTCTGATTGCTGTGGCTA
>NW_021703779.1:76401643-76402060 GCF_005190385.1 Monodon monoceros | reverse complement strand
GATTTGGATTCCTTTTATTTCCTTTTCTTCTCTGATTGCTGTGGCTAAAACTTCCAAAACTATGTTGAATAAGAGTGGTGAGAGTGGGCAACCTTGTCTTGTTCCTGATCTTAGTGGAAATGCTTTCAGTTTTTCACCATTGAGGATGATGTTGGCTGTGGGCTTGTCATGTATGGCCTGTATTATGTTGAGGAAAGTTCCCTCTATGCCTACTTTCTGCAGGATTTTTATCATAATTGGGTGTTGAATTTTGTCGAAAGCTTTCTCTGCATCTATTGAGATGATCATATGGTTTTTCTCCTTCAATTTGGTAATATGGTTTATCACATTGATAGATTTGCGTATATTGAAGAATCTTTGCATTCCTGGAATAAACCCCACTTGATCATGGTGTATGATCCTTTTAATGTGCTGTTG
>NW_021703779.1:76370711-76391643 GCF_005190385.1 Monodon monoceros | reverse complement strand
AGGTCTTCTGCCCATTTTTGGATTGAGTTGTTTGTTTTTTTGTTATTTAGCTGCATGACCTGCTTGTAAATTTTGCAAATTAATCCTCTGTCACTTGCTTTATTTGCAAATATTTTATCCCATTCTGAGGGTTGTCTTTTGGTCTCGTTTATGGTTTCCTTTGCTGTGCAAAAGCTTTGAAGTTTCATTAGGTCCCATTTGTTTATTTTTGTTTTTATTTCCATTTCTCTAGGAGGTGGGTCAAAAAGGATCTTGCTGTGATTTATGTCATAGAGTGTTCTGCCTATGTTATCCTCTAAGAGTTTGATAGTTTCTGGCCTTACATATAGGTCTTTAATCCATTTTGAGCTTATTTTTGTGTATGGTGTTAAGGAGTGATCTAATCTCATACTTTTACATGTACCTGTCCAGTTTTCCCAGCACCACTTATTGAAGAGGCTGTCCTTTCTCCACTGTACATTCCTGCCTCCTTTATCAAAGATAAGGTGACAATATGTGCATGGGTTTATCTCTGGGATTTCTATACTGTTCCATTGATCTATATTTCTGTTTTTGTGCCAGTACCATACTGTCTTGATTACTGTAGCTTTGTAGTACAGTCTGAAGTCAGGGAGCCTGAATTCTCCACCTCCGTTTTTTGTTCTCAAGATTGCTTTCGCTATTCGGGGTATTTTGTGTTTCCATACAAATTGTGATTTTTTTGGTTCTAGTTCTGTGAACAATGCCAGTGGTAGTTTGATAGCGATTGCATTGAATCTGTAGATTGCTTTGGGTAGTAGAGTCATTTTCACAATGTTGATTCTTCCAATTCAAGAACATGGTATATCTCTCCATCTATTTGTATCATCTTTAATTTCTTTCATCAGTGTCTTATAATTTTCTGCATACAGGTCTTTTGTCTCCTTAGGTAGGTTTATTCCTAGATATTTTGTTCTTTTTGTTGCAATGGTAAGTGGGAGTGTTTTCTTGTTTTCACTTTCAGGTTTTTCATCATTAGTGTATAGGAATGCCAGAGATTTCTGTGCATTAACTTTGTATCCTGCAACTTTACCAAATTCATTGATTAGCTCTAGTAGTTTTCTGATAGCATCTTAAGGATTCTCTATTTATAGTATCATGTCATCTGCAAACAGTGACAGCTTTACTTCTTCCTTTCCTAATTGGATTCCTTTTATTTCCTTTTCTTCTCTGATTGCTGTGGATAAAATTTCCAAAACTATGTTGAATAAGAGTGGTGAGAGTGGGCAACCTTGTTTTGTTCCTGATCTTAGTGGAAATGCTTTCAGTTTTTCACCATTGAAGATGATGTTGGCTGTGGGCCTGTCGTGTATGGCCTTTATTATGTTGAGGAAAGTTCCCTCTATGCCTACTTTCTGCAGGATTTTTGTCATAAATGGGTGTTGAATTTTGTCAAAAGCTTTCTCTGCATCTATTGAGATGATCATATGTTTTTTCTCCTTCAATTTGTTAATATGGTTTATCATATTGATTGATTTGTGTATATTGAAGAATGCTTACATTCCCTGTTCATGGTGTATGATCCTTTTAATGTGCTCTTGGATTCTGTGTGCTGGTATTGTGTTGAGGAATTTTGCATCTATGTTCATCAGTGATATTGGCTTGTAATTTTCTTTCTTTGTGACATCCTTGTCTGGTTTTCATATCAAGGTGATGGTGGCCTCCTAGAATGAATTTGAGAGTGTTCCTCACTCTGCTATGTTTTGGAAGAGTTTGAGAAGGATAGGTGTTAGATCTTCTATAAATGTTTGATAGAATTCTCCTGTGTGGCCATCTGGTCCTGGGCTTTTCTTTGTTGGAAGATTTTTAATCATAGTTTCAATTTCAGTGCTTGTGATTGGTCTGTTCATATTTTCTATTTCTTCCTGATTCAGTCTTGGCACATTGTGCATTTCTAAGAATTTGTCCATTTCTTCCAGGTTGTCCAGTTTATTGGCATAGTGTTGCTTGTAGTAATTTCTCATGATCTTTTGTATTTCTGCAGTGTAAGTTGTTACTTCTCCTTTCTCATTTCTAATTCTATTGATTTGAGTCTTCTCCCTTTTTTCTTGATGAGTCTGGCTAATGGTTTATCAGTCTTGTTTATTTTCTCAAAGAACCAGCTTTTAGTTTTATTGATCTTTGCTATCGTTTGCTTCATTTCTTTTTCATTTATTTCTGATCTGATTTTTATGATTTCTTTCCTTCTGCTAACTTTGGGTTTTTTTTCTTCTTCTTTCTCTAATTGCTTTAGGTTCAAGGTTATGTTGTTTGTTCGAGGTGTTTTCTGTTTCTTAAGGTGGGCTTGTATTGCTATAAACTTCCATTTTAGAAGTGCTTTTGCTGTATCTCATAGGTTTTGGGGCATCGTGTCTCCATTGTCATTTATTTTTAGGTAGTTTTTGATTTCCTCTTTGATTTCTGCATTGATCACTTCATTATTAAGTAGTGTATTGTTTAGCCTCCATGTGTTTGTATTTTTTACAGATCTTTTCCTGTAATTGATATCTAGTCTCATAGTGTTGTTGTTGGTAAAGATACTTGATGCAATTTCAATTTTCTTAAATTTACCAAGGCTTGATTTGTGACACAAGATATGATCTATCCTGGAGAATGTTCCATGAGCACTTGAGAAAAATGTGTGTTTTTGGATGGAGTGTCCTATAAATATCAATTAAGTCCATCTTGTTTCATGTATCATTTATAGCTTTTGTTTCCTTATTTATTTTCATTTCGGATAATGTGTCCACTTGTGAAAGTGTGGTGTTAAAGTCCCCTACTGTGATTGTGTTACTGCCAATTTCCCCATTTATGGCTGTTAGTATTTGCCTTATGTATTGAGGTGACCCTATGTTGGGTGCATAAATATTTACAATTGTTATATCTTCTTCTTGGATTGATCCCTTGATCATTATGTAGTGTCCTTCTTTGTCTCTTCTAATAGTCTTTATTTTAAAGTCTATTTTGTCTGATATGGGAATTTTTACTCCAGCTTTCTTTTGGTTTCCATTTGCATGGAATATCTTTTTCCATCCCCTTACTTTCAATCTGTATGTGTCTGTATGCCTGAAGTGGGTCTCTGGTAGACAGCATTTATATGGGTCTTGTTTTTGTATCCATTTAGCCAATCTGTGTCTTTTGGTGGGAGCATTTAGTCCGTTTACATTTAAGGTAATTATCAATATGTATGTTCCTATTCCCATTTCTAAACTGTGTTGGGTTTGTTATTGTAGGTCTTTTCCTTCTCTTGTGTTTCTTGCCTAGAGAAGTTCCTTTAGCTGTTGTTGTATAGCTAGTTTGGTGGTGCTGAACTCTCTCAGCTTTTGCTTGTCGGTAAAGGTTTTAATTTCTCCAACAAATCTGAATGAGATCCTTGCTGGGTAGAGTAATCTTGGTTGCAGGTTTTTCTCCTTCATCACTTTAAATATGTCCTGTCACTCCCTTCTGGCTTACAGAGTTTCTGCAGAAAAATCAGCTGTTAACCTTATGGGGATTCCCTCGTGTGTTACTTATTGTTTTTCCCTTGCTGCTTTTAATATGCTTTCTTTGTATTTAATTTTTGACAGTTTAATTAATATGTGTCTTGGAGTATTTCTCCCTGGATTTATCCTATATGGGACTTTCTGTGCTTCCTGGACTTGATTAACTATTTTTTTTCCCATATTAGGGAAATTTTCAACTATAATCTCTTCAAATATTTTCTCATTCCCTTTCTTTTTCTCTTCTTCTTTCGGAACTCCTAAAATTCGAATGTTGGTGCATTTAATGCTGTCTCAGAGGTCTCTGAGACTGTCCTCAGTTCTTTTCATTCTTTTTTCTTTATTCTGCTCTGCAGTAGTTATTTCCATTATTTTATCTTCCAGGTCACATATCCGTTCTTCTGCCTGAGTTATTCTGCTATTGATCCCATCTAGAGTATTTTTAATTTCATTTATTGTGTTGTCCATCATTGTTTGTTTCATCTTTATTTCTTCTAGGTCCTTGTTAAATGTTTCCTGCATTTTGTCTATTCTATTTCTAAGGTTTTGGATATCTTTACTATCATTATTCTGAATTCTTTTTCAGGTAGACTGCCTATTTCCTCTTCATTTGTTAAGTCTGCTGGGTTTTTATCTTGCTCCTTCATCTGTTGTGTGATTTTCTGTCTTCTCATTTTGCTTATCTTACTGTTTTAAGGGTCTCCTTTTTGCAGGCTGCAGGTTCGTAGTTCCCGTTGTTTTTGGTGTCTGTCCCCAGTGGTAAGTTCGGTTCAGTGGTTTGTGTATGCTTCCTGGTGGAGGGGACTAGTGCCTGTGTTCTTGTTTATGAGGCTGGATCTTGTCTGTCTGTTGGGCAGGTCCACGTCTGGTGGTGTGTTTTGGGGTGTCTGTGGACTTATTATGATTTTAGGCAGCCTCTCTGCTAATGGGTGGTGTTGTGTTCCTGTTTTGCTAGTTGTTTGGCATAGGGTGTCCACCACTGCAGCTTGCTCGTCATTGAATGAAGCTTGGTGCTGGCATTGAGATGGAGATCTCTGGGAGATTTTCACCATTTGATATTATGTGGAGCTGGGAGGTCTCTTGTTGACCAGTGCCTTGAAGTTGGCTCTCCCGCCTCAGAGGCACAGCACTGACTCCTGGCTGCAGCACCAAGAGACTTTCATCCACTGGGCTCAGATTAAAAGGGAGAAAAAGTAGAGAGAAAGAATTAGTAGAAGTTGGAAGAAAGAAAGAAAGAAAGGAAGGAAGGAAGGAAGGAAGGAAGGAAGGAAGAAGGAAAGAAGAAAAGAAGGAAAGAAAGAATGAAAGTAGGGAGGGATGGGGGAGGCAGGGATGGAGGGAGGAAGGAAGGAAGGAGGGAGGGAAGGAAAGAAAAAAAGAAAGAAGATAAAGTAAAATAAAATAAAGTAAAATATAATAAATTTATTAAATTAAAAAAATAATTAGTAAGAAAAAATAATTTAAAAAAAACGGACAGGTAGAACCTTAGGACGAATGGTGGAAGCAAAGCTATACAGATAAAATCTCATACAGAAGCATATACATACACACACACAAAAAGAGGAAAAGTGGAAAAAATCATAAATCTTGCTCTCAAAGTCCACCTCCTCAATTTGGGTTGATTCGTTGTCTAAAGGAGGGAAGGAAGGATAGAAAGGAAGATAAAGTAAAATAAAATAAAGTTATTAAAATAAAAAATAATTGTTATAAAAAAATTCAAAAAAAACCCCAAAAAACGGACGGATAGAACCCTGGGACAAATGGTGGAAGCAACGCTATACAGACAAAAGCTCACACAGAAGCATGCACATACACACTCACAAAAAGAGGAAAAGGGGAAAAAAATCCTAAATCTTGCTCTTAAAGTCCACCTCCTCAATTTGGGATGATTCGTTGTCTATTCATGTATTCCACAGATGCAGGGTACATCAAGTTGATTGTGGAGCTTTCATCCGCTGCTTCTGAGGCTGCTGGGAGATATTTCCCTTTCTCTTCTTTGTTCTCACAACTCCCAGGGGCTCAGCTTTGGATTTGGCCCCGCCTCTGCGTGTAGGTCGCTGGAGTGTGTCTGTTTTTCGCTCAGACAGGACGGGGTTAAAGGAGCCGCTGATTCGGGGACTCTGGCTCACTCAGGCCACGGGGAGCAAGGGGCACGGAGTGCGGGGCGAGCCTGCGGCGGCATAAGCTGGTGTGACGTTGCACCAGCCTGAGGCTCGCATTGCATTCTCCTGGGGAAGTTGTCCCTGGATTCCGGGAACCTGGCAGTGTCGGGCTGCACAGCCTCGCCGGAAAGATGTGGATAGTGACCTGTGCTCGCACACAGGCTTTTCAGTGGCGGCAGCAGCAGCCTTAGCGTCTCCTGCCCGTCTCTGTGGTCTGCGCTTTTAGCCACGGCTCACGCCCATCTCTGGAGCTCCTTTAAGCAGTGCTCTTAATCCCTCCTCCTCGTGCACCAGGAAACAGAGGGAAGAAAAAGTCTCTTTCCTGTTTGGCAGTTCCAGACCTTTTCCGGGACTCCCTCCTGGCTAGCCGTGGTGCACTAACCCCTTCAGGCTCTGTTCACGCCGCCAACCCCAGTACTCTCCCTGCGCTCCGACCAAAGCCCGAGCCTCAGCTTGCAGCTCTGCCCGCCCCAATGGGTGAGCAGACAAGCTTCTCGGGCTGGTGAGTGCCGGTTGGCACCTATCCTCTGTGCGGTAATCTCCCCGCTTTGCCCTCCGCACCCCTGTTGCTGTGCTCTCCCCTGTGGCACCGAAGATCCCCCCCTCCGCCACCCGCAGTTTCTGCCCGTGAAGGGGCTTCCTAATGTGTGGAAACCTTTCTTCCTTCACAGCTCCCTCCCACTGGTGCAGGTCCTGTCCCTATCCTTTTGTCTCTGTTTATTCTTTTTTCTTTTGCTCTACCCAGGTACGTGGGGAGTTTCTTGCCTTTTGGGAGGTCTGAGGTCTTCTGCCAGCATTCAGTAGGTGTTCTGTAGGAGTTGTTCCACGTGTAGATGTATTTCTGGTGTATCTGTTGGGAGGAAGGTGATCTCCACGTCTTACTCTTCCGCCATCTTCCCCTCGTCCCTTGAACCTTCTTTTACCATCTGAGATGGTGGTGGTTTCATATTGTCACTGCATGACCATAATTTGGTCCTGTCAGAACATATATTACTTGCCTAGTCCTCTAATTCATTATACCTTGTTTTAGCACCAAGAAAACACCATAGCAACAATGTCTCCCTGTTTTTCATAATAATACACTATTCATGAGATAACTCATCATCCCTTTCATGAAACTAATCAGACTAGGATGCTTACGGTGTTTTGCAACTGCATTATTCATTAGAGGGGCTCTCGTTGGCAATTTTCTAGCCAAATGAAGCTGCAGTAACAACAGTGTTCAGGGCTAATGGAGATTACATCAGAAGTAGAGATTTTACAACTCAAACATGAAACGTTCTGTCATTTTATATTAAAATCTCATAGCTACTGATTATAGTTAAGTTTGTAACTACACAAAAGACAGTAAATAATTGAGTTGCTATTCTTATTTTAAAAAATAACCTCTCAAGCCTAAATGGCAATATTTATTATACAAAATCTAAAGTCTACCCATCTTGACGTCTCATTGGTCTTTCTCATTAATAACTACTAAATACTGAGTATCAAAAACAACTGTGCTAAGTATTGTTTAAAGGCATTAAGCACTAATGAGAATTAGCGAATCATATTTGAAGGGAAACTTTACTCAAAGTTTAGGTGGACATATACATTAGAGAATCCACAAATTTGGAGACTCAGATTATACAGTACTTAAGTTTTCATTTCACCTCAAGTGTTGACAGGAAAGTATCAGTTATTACATAGCTGAGTGATTATTGATCATCCTCATATTTGTATCTTAAACCAGGTGAACTAATATTAAATACACAAAGATCACAAATTGAGAATTTTCAATATTCTAAAGTGATCTGTAAGAAAAATAAAGATTAGCAGTTTCTCTTGAAGCATTTATGTGACTGAACCAAACTTTCTTTATTCTGATAACAAGAGTTGAGCTAGACCTCTTAAGGGTAAAAACCTTATATGTAGAGCCCTTACCTAAAAGGCCACACTACTTTTTTGTTTTTAGATACAGTAAAGTCATGATACAAAAATTAGGGCTAAATAATTTTTCTCATTCTAAATGTTGACCATATTAAAATGTGTGTATTAATTTCCATGGTTGCCACAGCTTTATGCTTAATATCCAAATTATTCTTCTAGTAATGTATTTGGTATCACAAATAAAAGAAGTTTTGTCCTGATTGAAAATATGCCATTAATGTAAAAATTCTTATTAAAGCAAAAGTTGGACATAATAAGAAAAATATTCATTTAAAAATGTGTTTAGTTATTGTACTTTGTAATAAATAACCCAGAATGTGTTTGAGCAGTTGTTAATGAGATGTGGAAGTAGTAAAATAAATTGTAGAATATGTTGAGTGAAAAACTGAGCATGAAAGAGATCTCACATCAATAGTTTTATAACAAGGAAATAGATTTGGTTTAATATTGTTTTCTATTGCTTTCTTTTTCCTGGAAAATATTCTTTTCTAATTAAAGTTTATGTATGACATTCAATAAATGATGAAAAACTGAATATAGGAGACTTATAATAACCTCTCCAACCTTCAGTTGAAATTGTAGTCTTCTAAATCTCAGAGGAAGAGAAACCATCCTAATAAAATGCATCATTTTCAGCTCTACAAGATGATTTGTTGCATTAAAAAAAATCTAATCCTTATGGGAGAAGAATGTAAGACGAACTTTATTACTATAAAGCAATTAAGTGAAAATTAGATAATCACAAGGTGAGAAAAGCTCATTAATTAGAAGACCAGAAAAACACAGCAGGTTGTCAAAGTTGAATACTTATGAAAAAGCAGATATATGCAATAGTCATTATGACAGAGTCAATATTAATTGCAAAGTTACTGAATATTAAAGTAATGACATCTTTTTGAAAACATAAATGGATACATTTTTGGAAAAGGATTACCTTGTAAATCTTAGATATGAAGACTTTATTTCCTATTCACTTTGTTTTCAACCCCCTCTTTTTCTGCTTCCTTTAAAGGTCTCAAGCAATAAAATTTTTTTCCCCTCTTATGGCTATTAAAGAATATATATGTATTCCATTTTACATTAATCCATTTTTTAATAGAACTAAACTCATTTCAGAATAAAAGGTCATATTTAAGAAACCAAAATGAGCTCTAAAGTGGTTATGCCCATGAATAATTCCAGACGCTAGTTCGAAGGCTGAGAAAGGAAATGCATTAGTCTGTCAAATTTGTGCTATGTCTTATGCTAAAACCATATGGTGACAGTTTTTGAAGCTGTTCTAATATATATTTACAAGATAGTCCTATGAGTTTCATTAGCTATTAGTGAAATTATGTTTTGAAAGGCATTTAATTATTAGCATTATTAGTATCATAAGAAAGCTCAAAATGTAAATTATTTAAAACTCTTATTGTGAAATAAGCAATATTTAACGTTTTTGAAAACACTGGATCCTTTCCTGGAATTCTAATCCCATGTCAACAGTCTGGCAAAATCATCAAGTTGGTATCTGATCACTAATTTTATTTTAGTAAATTCCTTTTTGGAAAAAAAATAAAATTTTCACATAATTAGATCTCAATACTGATCAATATAGTGTCCCATAAGAAATAATTAATTTCCAGCAATTTAACTATCATTAGTTTTGTGCTTATACGATAATCTCCTATTTAGAATAGTGCTCTCTATTGGAACACTGGTGTTGTATGTTACAAATTAATTACTGTGAGATTGACTTAGGAGCTTTTTATAGAGATTGACTTAGGAGCTTTTTATAGGAAGGACATAGGTAGGAAAAAATACCTAAAAGTGCAATTTGCTTTGAGGAGACATTTTGAAAGAATACCTAGATACGGATTTTATTTTCAAAGATGATTATAAATAATTTATTCATCCCCACATTATGGAAACAATATATTTGGAAGAGTTGCTAAGATGTTTATGAATAATAAAACTGGAATTTATTCTAACTATAGGTTAGGAACTTTGTTGTTGCTAACAGTCGGTTTGTTCCATAGTCTATAAGAAAAACATGCAGATAAAATAGTCAAGTGTAGAGCAGTGTTTCTCTCATTCATTCATTGTCAAGCTAGCACTGTCATTACCTAGCATTTTTATCAAAAATTGCTACTAGATAAAAAATAAATTGCCATTAGATCTTGTATGTGGAGATTGTTGCACTTTAGTAGTGTACCACAAAATAGCTATAAACCAAAATACTTTAAGACAAGTTGCCGTAAAATAATAACAGCAAAGGCAACTGTGTGCATAATCCTTGGGAAACCCAGGACTTGTCTAGAAGAACCATTCAATGATGAAACAAACAGATTGTCAGTGTTTTCTTAAGATACTTCTCAGATACCTAGACAGAACTTGTGTTGTATCGTATCCAGAACTTTAAAAAGTAAATCATATCAAAATGCTCTCCCTTTTGACATTTTCTTTTCACCAAAATCTAGCTAAATTTTGGTATGTATTTGAATGTGAATGGGGTATGCAAAAATTTCCTAGATAATCTTACTGTGTATATATTCATCAGAGGGTGTGGGAATTGAATAAATTAATCGTATATTTTGCTTGGCAATATCTTGGCCATGTATAATGTCTTAATTTTTATAAAAACGCGCATTATTGTGAATGCATTTATAACCATTTATTTGAAAGCAACTCCATTTTCTTGGAGTCCAAATATATTATTTTAGCAGAGCTTAATTTTTTTCAGATTTAAATACCATAGTGAAGAGCTGCCTCTGAATTCAGCAAGAGTACTTTCCATCTCTTCATTAAGCCATAGTTAAGCACTTCCTATGCATTGGGAATTGTATTTAGTAGTAGAGATAGGGAGATGAATACACACCCAATTCTGGCACTGTAAAATACACAGTAGTAAGGTAAGCATGAAAATATAATTTCAGGGCAGTGTGTGAACTGTCATGGAAAGCATGAAGAAATTGCTTTCAGATAAAAGGAAAGATTGACAAACACTCTCTAGGAGGGTCAAGGAGCCATTTATAGAAATGTTGGGGTTTGTGCAGTGCTGCAAAGGATAAACACATCACCTAGTAGACAGAGAAAAATAGCGTGTCCTTGAATTTTTTTCATGAAGTAATTCCCCCAATTTTGTTCATGGAGTGCTTTTTTCTACTTAGTTTTTCAGTATTTTAAATCAAGTCTAATGAAAGTGGAAAGTATATTTTGGAGAAAGAAGGAAGTATTTTAAATTGATCAAGTAAATATTGGTTACATTAATTCAATTCTTTTTTAAAAAATTCAACTTCTCACATAACTGACGCCCTAGTGAAAAAAGCGTTCCTGGCAAACAATCATTATTTTTGGGCAGTTGTTCACGGGAATGCAAGCCGACATGTTGGTCATCATGTCTAGAGGCAGCACACTTGTTAAACACAGTTTGTTCCTTCATTTGCCTGACTTCCTTTCTTAGTATTAAACAAATGAAAGTCTTCCTACATCTGTGAGGCAGTGTAGTATTGTGGATAAGAGAAGGCATCAGGAATCAAACTACATTTAAACACTTTACTATTTGTTAACAGCATAAACTTGGAGAAATCACTTTAAGTATCAGAGGTTGAGATTCCTCACTTCTGAAATAGGGATACTATATGTCTTTATATATATTAAATGGTATTATATCCATAAAACCCATGGCACTATATCTGGCACATGGTATCATCCAAAGTGTGCCATATTCTCTATTTGAATAGATATAAGCATTCATTTTCCTTTTGTCTTCAACTTAAAACTTACTTCATTCTCAGAATTCTGTTAATATTTTCAACCAGATTTAATATGTTTCATATTTTTCTGCCACTACTGAGCCAGTTTCTCTAGAGATGAGTTTAAAAACATGACAACACAAAAGAAACAATCAACAAAATGAAAAGACAACCTATAGAATGGGAAAATATTTGCAAACCATATATCTGGTAAGGGGTTAATATCCAAAAATGGATAAAACCATACAACTCAATGCCAACCCCGCCCAAATAATCCATTCTAAAATGGGAAAAGGACCTGAATAGACATTTTACCAAAGAAAATATACAAATGGTCAAGAAGTACATGAAAATGTGCTTAACGTCACTAATCACCAGGGAAATGCAAGTCAAAACCACAATGAGATTGCACCTCACATGTGTTAGAATGGCTATCATCAAAAAATAAGAGATAACAAATGCTGGCAAGGATGTGGAGAAAAGGGAACCCTTATATAATGTTGGTGTGAATGTAAATTAGTGCAGCCAGTATGGAAAACAATATGGAGAGCCCTCAAAAAATTAAAAATAGAACTGCCATATGATCCAGCAGTTCTACATCTGGAAATATATCCAAAGAAAATGAAAACAGTATGTTGAAAAGATATCTGCACTGCCATATTCATAGCAGCATTATTTACAATAGCCAAGATATGGGGAAAGTTAAGCGGCCATTGATGGATATATGAATTTAAAAGATGTGGTACATTTATACACTGGAATATTATCCAACCATAAAAGAAGGAAATTCTGCCATTAGTGACAACATGGATGGATGGACCTTGAGAGCATTTTGTTAAGAGAAATAATTTGGAC
Source organism: Monodon monoceros (assembly GCF_005190385.1). Taxonomy (NCBI): domain Eukaryota; kingdom Metazoa; phylum Chordata; class Mammalia; order Artiodactyla; family Monodontidae; genus Monodon; species Monodon monoceros. The sequence goes on along the minus strand of NW_021703779.1, from coordinate 76,379,487 downwards.
AAAGGAAGACAAATACTGTATGATCTCACTTATGTGGAATAATTTAAAAAAAAAAACCTCATAGTAAAAGAGATTAGATTTGTGGTTACCAGAAGTGGGGGGAGGGGGAGTTTGATGAGGATAGTCAAAAGATACAAACTTACAGTTATAAATAAGTATGATGAAATGAAGAATTCATATTTTGAGGGAAGACAAGAAAAATTTAAACATAATTTTTTCTTTGCCCATTTGGGCCTCCTTCCTCCCCTCTAAGTGCACATTATGCCTCTGCATTATGTGTTAATGTGGCCTCCCCAGTAGCAGAAATACCTGCTCAGCCATAAAGATCAATTTTTCATCTTCTGGCACCAGCCATGTAACTCCTTACAAGATAACATTCCTTTCTTAATCCTGTAAGGGGTCATGATGACCCACCACTCACCTTGTATGTGCAGACATCTTTGGTGAACTTTATGTACAATGCCGGTAGATCATTTCCCTTACAGATAGCTATTGGTGCAGAACAGACTAGTCAGATGACCTGGGGAGATACTGGGCCACACCTAATGGAAGTTCTTAGCTTAAATACTTACTTATGACCTTGTTAATGTTACTGGCTATGTTACTTGTTCTGCCTATTTTACAAGATTATTGTTTCCTTGCATTACCAAGTGGTGACTGAGACTCAGATAAAATTAATGATGATTAGCTGACTTGAAACCACTGACCTAGTATATAGTTCTATAAGACCAATGACTGTAAAAGTGTAACTCTAGATATGAGAAGAAGGAACAAGAAGGAACAGTTTTGTGGACCATGACAGACTAATAAAATAGGCGATCCAGAGGCTTGTGGCTACTGTTAACAGAGTCTAGTCCAGTAAAAGCATATTGAGTGCCCATCAGCAAAATCCTCGTTTGACCTGGGAATGAGCATTCTTAGGGCCATGGGAAATACTGATCATAAAATGCCTCTCAAACCTTGGTCAAATTTAAGACTGAAAGGGAGGGGATTGTAAAATAAATAATTTTGTCCACCATCCAGTTCTACAAGAATCAAGTCATTAGCCACTCCAGTTCCTGACCTACAATACACCCTAAAAGGAATTCAGGGTGAAGATCAGGATGAAGCATTTTGTGCTCTGGGAAAACTGGCAGAACAGGCCTTCAGATAGTTAGATATTTTCAGGAGTAAATTTTATGAACTCAGTTTCTTGCATCTTTCTATACTTAGAAAAGCACTAAGACCATTAACTAAGATATCCGTTCCTTGCTAATAACAGTAACCTTCTACTAAGATGTGTGCTTAATTGCATGTATCCCTTCTCTAAAATCACATATATACTGGCCTCCCACGTTACCTCTTTGGAACAGTCCTTAGAGCTTTCTGAAAGACTGTCTCCCAGGTTATAATCCTCAGGTTGGCTTGAATAAAATTTTCCATTTCTCTCTCAGATTGACTATTGATTAATTTTTTGGTACACAAGTACTAGGGATATAATGTACAATGTAATGAGTATGGTTAAATCTGCTGTATGGTATATTTGAAAGTTGTTAAAAGAGTAGATCCTAAGAGTTCTCATCACAAGGAAAAAAACATTTTTTTTCTTTTTTGTATCTATGTGAGATGATGGATGTTAACTAAACTTTTTGTGGCAATCACTTCACAATATATGTAAATTAAATCATTACGTTGTACACCTTAAAATTATACAGTGCTCTATGTCAATTATATCTCAATAAAACTGGAAAAATACATTCACTTGAATTAGAGCTCTTGAAAAATGAAAGAAAATTGTTAAATTTACTACTTAAAAATAATCTGGAGATCAAATTCTTTTATATTTGACTTTTTAAATATGATATAACTGTCAGGGCCATCTAAATTTGGGAGAGGTGTGACATTATTTGGTAGTTCCACTATTCCCAGTTGTAGAAATAAATTCAGATGACAAAGAACACTTGGGAACAGTGCACAGATCTTCATTCTAACAAATTCCAGTGACTGTGCAGCTTTCCATATGATGATAGCAATTATATTCATGCCATACTGATGGAAATCTCTGCAGATAAGGATGTTGTCAACAGACTATTGCTATTTTAAAACATTCAGCACTTCTAAAAACATTAACAGCAGTTGTTATTAGCTTACTTTTCATTGTCTCGTTCCCTTTGTAAACCCCAGTTTAGGATCCAGTGTAATTCAGGATAGTAGCATGCTTATAATAAACCTTGGGTCTTCCTTCACAGGAAAAAAGGACTGATTTCCCAGCTTTCCTCAAATAATAGGTTGGTGCAGTTACTCTGAGTGTTATGAGTAGGAAGTGATACCTTAAAGGGATGTAGCTGGCATATTGAAATTCTTAAGCAAAGTATGAAGGTCATTATAAAATCTATTCACTGGGAAGAAAAGAGGGATGCAGTTTTTTTTAAAGAACTTTTTGCCCTTTTAAAAACAAGTTTAGTGAGTCTACCATGGTAGCAGAATAGTGCCAGAGGAAACTTTTCTATCTCGAAATCTAATGATGCCCGTCAAAGAAACCATGGAAGGTATCCACTGAGGACATTTAGGTAAGAATATAAAGGAATATTTGATGTTTTAAAGATATGTATACTTATTGTTAAGCAAAAATTTAACCTGTGTAAAATATTTTGTTTCATTAAAGCGTATTGATATCCCTAGAGAATGGCTTGTCTTGCTTAGTGAAGTATTCTGGAGATTTTTCTTTGAAAACATTTCTTCATTCACTTAATCTTTATTTGAATTGTATTAAAAGTTGAAGTTGTACAACTGAAAAAAAAAACAGCACAAAATTATTTCTATTGGTAAAAGTTTAAAGAAAAACAATGAATGCTGAAATTACAGGTCCAATGTAATTGTCTCAACAAGTAGAAATAATTCACCCTCAGAATACATAATTAGTCATTCCTTACTGCCAAACAATTTAAGCTTAAGCTACTTAGGAGCATGTTTGTTTGTTTGTTGTTGTTTCTTTTAAAATGGAAATATGTACAAATAAGATACAGGTAAATGCTTAAGACGTGCATTAAATAGCTTAAATGGAGGTAATATCAATATACATTATCAAATGGATTATCAAAATGTGATATCAAATTTAATATTAAATTTCATTTTAAGAACAAGGGAAATAATTCTTTATTTATTGCATGTATGTAACCACTGCAAAAATCACATAACACACATCAAAGAAATGAAAAAATAGCAAAAAAGTATCTACAGCTACAGATATGTATCTCTCACATTCCAACTCTTTTATAATCTCTGATTTTTACAAAAGAAAGTAGCATTTGATATCTCCATGGTTTGTAGCTACTGACACATATCTAAATATCAAACATATGCTAGAAGATTTTATCAGATAGCAACAACTAGAGGACATGGTAACAACTGCTTATGAAAAGTATTGTACATTTCAACTGAGGTTCTCAACAGGATTGTAGAGGCACATGTTCATCTATTATGTAAATGAAAATATCTATTTCTTGAGTTAATCATTAAGGGGGCTATAGACTTTACAATTCATCGACAGTGATATACTGAAATATTCTATACAGTTAGCTGACTTTATGAGGTTTAATTCTCAGTTCAGAAGCTAACAGTAATAACTTTGGCACATATGCTAAATTAGCATAAATGCTCACGGTAGCAGCACTAATGTAAAAGTGACAGTGATGCATACTGGACTACTAAAAGTCAGGAACAAGTGAGGCTGAATAAGGAAAAGAAAAACCTATAGGACCTTAACACAATATTCATACTTTCCAAAGGCAAACACTACTTTACTACTTAATCTATATATCAGGTCATGAATAGTAAAGAATCTACATAATACACCAATTCTGTTTCAAAAGTTTTACATGTTGGGAGAAAAAAGCCACATTAATAAGATGGAAGTGCTGGTTTATTATAGCCAGTAATGTTAGTAAGCCTTTCATAACTTGTCCAGGGCACTACTATGACTGCCAGTAACAAAAAATTAGGAACTCAATTTCTCTGAACAGCTATCATTTACTATAATACTTAACCAAAATATTGCCTTAATTTTACTGCAACACAGAACTTTCTATAACAATCTGTGAAAACTTAGAAATACCCATTCTATTTTTCAAAGAAAAATAATAGACTTTTTAAAGTTTCTCAATTATTAGTTCCTTGGGAGGTTAACGGCAAAGATGACACAGGTATTTCTGAAGTATTTTCTGTTAAAAATAAAGAATACTTAGGTATTATGGAGATCATATTACTTACTCTGGATATATTCTAGAGAATCCCTGTCCCCTACTCTGTACCTTTGTGTCCAAGAAACTTAATAGGCATAATTTATGAATTACTCTAGAACAAATAATGTCAGTGACCTCAGAGGTAATCCCCTGATTTTCCATGAGTCAGTTACTGAATGAACACAGAGTATGAGGATGGGACTTTGTCAAGGCCAACTGATTAAGTCAGGATAAAGAAGTAAGTAGGAGAAGGAAAGGGTGCTATAGTACACAAAGGGCTATATAGTGTACATAAGGATAAAGTGTAGAATGAAGTAGGCTGGTGAAAAGGGTGAACAAGTCTTTAGTGGAAAATACAAGCTACACCAGAATGTTTATGGATCCATGAGTTGAAGATTTTTATAAAAAGTAATAGACTCTTAAATATTGTTAATATCAACATTTATTATGAACTTGCTATTTACCAGGTACTATCCTCAGCATTATATATACAAAAATATATAACCCTATGATGTTAATATTATTTTATCTCTGCTTTACAGATGAAGAAACTGAGGCAACAGACCTACCAAAAGTCACACAGTTAATAGTGTTAGATATGGGATTCAAATACATAAGTTCACCTTGAGAGCTTTCATTCCTAATGCATGTAGGATGTAGCAGAGTGAAGGTATTTGTGTGTAACTTTACCACATAAAGGAGAGATGAACAAAAATGAGAATGCTTGTGGGACTAGAGGTTAAAGTCCAGAGTTGGAATATGTGAATTTTCCATAAGCAGAAATGAAGAACAAAAATGATCATGTGGGTAGAATTAGAGACTAGAGTCTGGAATTGGAAATACTGTAAAATAAAAGTGACCAATGTGATATCGTATTTAATGTTTATAACAGCCTTGTGGATTAGGCACTGTTAATAGTCCCACATGAGGGAATGGAGGCTCAAGGTGGTTATGCAACTCGTTCACACAGCAATTAAGTGTTAGAACTGAAATTGGACCCATATCTGATTATGCTCTACGAGATTATTTTTCATTGCTTCTGTATACATGCTTAAAAGTACAGAGTGGGTAATATGGCACTTTTCTGATATAAAGCATATTAAGTGTATATTTTAAATCATGGGACTTCAAGAGATTTCAGCTTTGCTAACAACCTGTTTTCCTGTGGACAATTTCCTTTCATTGAGGGGAGGTATTTTTTAAGTTATACTGAAGCTGACCTGTTTAAAGTGTACAATTCAGTGGTTTTTAGAGTTTTGTGACCATCATCATAAACTGATTTTAGGATATTTTCCTCATCCCCAAAAGAAACCTGAAACCCATTAGTAGTCACTCCTCATCTCCTCCCCTCCCAAGTCCTAAGCAACCACTCATCTTTCTGTCTCTATATTTCAGTATTTTGGATATTTCATATCCTTACCTTGACCTTGGGATTTTTAAAAACCCATTTTTCTTCAAAGGGTTTCTCTTAGTTTCTATATTTTACTTTGGAATATCTTACAGCATCTTGAAGAAGCTGAGGCAAACAGAACTATTTCAGTAGAAAAAACAATTTCCACATAGGTTATGTAGTTTTATTTTCAAATAGATGTAAAAATGGAATTAGAGAAGTGGCAAAATAACATTGTGGAAAGAGACATATTGCCAAACAAGTAGCATCTGTTGCCTATTATCAGGAGTAGAAGTCTGAGCACTTCTTCCAACTGTATCCTGATATCAGAGTCACCAAGGAAAACAACACAGCCAAGCATTGGGAGGAAAAATGCTTTACTCACATAGAGAAGAAGCAGAAGAAGATCAACTTCAGTAGTGGACATAGTCTCTCATGACCAGCGAGTCCCTCTCAGCAGAAGGCATAGGGCAATTGGCTTGTGTGCATCCATCTTGTGCTGCAGCGGAAGGACCCTGTCCCCTCCCAAAATGGGACAAATATAGCAGTAGGATTGGCCAGGTGACATATAGTGCACACACTTAAGCCTAACAAAGGAGTATACCTTGAGTATGAAACAGGGAAAGATATTCTCACACAAGGTGACAAGTCTAGCACAAGCTGTGATAACTTATCTCTTAGTAAGAAGTGTTCCCAGGCCAAGGCCTATTCTTATGAAACCAAGTGGGGATCAGAATTCTGTGCATATGAGACTGCTTTTTCCCAACACATATTCATAAAGCCTAGGTCTAGCCCTATTCTTTCACTTAATAATTTTGTTCAGGTAATAAACTTTTTTTTTTGAAATTTACCAAGCACAAGGTGTGTTTGTGTGTGTTTGTGTGTGTGTGAATGCAGACTTGAATCAAAAAAATCTCTTCTTTCAAAGTGATTATAATCAAGTAAATGGACTCAATTAAATAAATTTAGTAAAAGATAGTGCATAGATAAAAATATGCATGCAGTGTTTTGAAAGGACAAATAGGCATTTAGTTTAACATTTGAAGATGGGGAGAATGTTAAATCAAAGATTATTAGGAGAAATGATGATTCCCTGTATAATCTCCAGGATGTCACTTTACATCTTTACAGATCTGGGCTTTACTTTTTTAAGGTGAGATGCTTAGAAAAATGATCTTCAAGATTGTTTTCAGTTCTATAATTCTGAGTGAGGGGAAGGAATATTCTTATCTACATCCTTCACTCCCAACAAAAACAAAATAGAAACCAACCAACAAAGATTACTTATTTAAAATGTGTTTGGGCCTGAGGGATTTGAGATGAAATATTTTAATTAGGACTTTTTCAGATTACTTCTATCATGCGTTCATTCATTCACTCAACAATCTTAAGTACTTAATATTACCAGGTGCTATTCTAACTGCTGGTGTTACAAATTGACAAAAATTGAACAAATTGACCAAAAACTAGATTATTTCCCTACTTTGATGTTTGTCGACTTTGTGTAGCTTTCAATAAATTAGGGTATATTTCATATATTAGAGGCTTCAGTTTTCTAGTGTTCTAATTTTCTCATGCTTGGAAAAATTGTAAGCACACTTGTATATGATTCACAGAAATATGAGGGTTTTAAACTTATACTAAATTAATCATCAATAACACTCGCTTGAGAATTTATAACAGACTTCTCTAGTTCATCAACTGCTCTGTTGACTTCAGATAAACAAATGTGTAAGAACTATTTCTATACTCAGCTTCACTTTATTTAGTTACTGTTTGTGTTCTAGATAATAGTCTACAAATCTAAGAGAACGATTTCTAGAGGTGCTCTGTCAAGGGGTAATTTAGGAGGTGATAGAACATGGCTCCATGGAAACTCCTAAAGAGTATTACACTCCCTAAACAAATACATAATTAGTCTGTCTTATTCAGGAAAGCACCACATTAGTTCATGGAGGCAGTGTGGCTTAGTGATTAAAGACACTGGATTTGTAGTCAGATGGGCAAGGGTTTATTTCCATCATAGATCATAGCCCCTTAATAGCATTTTGACTACCTTTGGGCAAATACATTTTCTTATTTGAACAATTATTTCACAGGGTCGTTTTGAAGATTAAATTGTATAAAGTATATAAAACACTTAGTATTGGGCTTCCCTGGTGGCGCAGTGGTTGAGAGTCCGCCTGCCGATGCAGGGGACACGGGTTTGTGCCCCGGTCTGGGAGGATCCCACATGCCGCAGAGCGGCTGGGCCCGTGAGCCGTGGCCGCTGAGCCTGCACGTCCGGAGCCTGTGCTCCGCAACGGGAGAGACCACAACAGTAAGAGGCCCACGTACCGCAAAACAAACAAACAAACAAAACACTTAGTATAGGCACTGGCATATACTAAAACTTAAAACCATGTTAAAATAGAATGGGAGCTAATATTACTATAAGGCAATAAGGGTATAACTGTGACATTTAAAGGAAAGGCTATGTTGGTTTTTCCTACATAAATCCCATGAGATGTTCAATGCAAAACTGACCTATGTTCAAAGACATTTGGGACACTTTATACTGTATATGTTGTATAAGATTCATAAAGTACACTAATATATTAAAACTTCTACAAAGTCCTATGGTAAAGAATCCAGTTTAATATTTTTAATAGAGCATTCCCTAAACTTACATGAACAAGACTTTGGAAAAATACCCTGGATAATACTGGGTACAGTGTAAGGTTATGATGAATTTGCTATAAAATAAAATATGTAAGAGAGCTAACCACATGGCCTAATAAAGTATTTTTTACTGTCACGTAAAAGAGAGGGTACTAAGAAAATGATTTTTGTATATTTCGACTTTCATGTTAATGTTATCATTACATTAGCCTCCAATATAGCCTAGTGTCAAGTATGTAAAAAGACATATGATGCTAATTTTATTTTTCTAAGTCATCCTCTTTTGTCTCACTTGCAGTACATTAGTGTGAAAATTGAGTAAGAGGAAAGAGGCATTACAGCTTTTATGGATGTGTATTAAAACTTCATGGCAGATAATTTTTTAAAAATTTTATTGAAGTATAGTTAATTTAAAATGTATTAATTTCTGCTGTACAGCAAAGTGACTCAGTTATATATATATATATATATATATATATATATATATATATATATATATATTGCT
>NW_021703779.1:76258812-76370311 GCF_005190385.1 Monodon monoceros | reverse complement strand
ATATATATATATATATATATATATATATTGCTTTTCATATTCTTTTCCATTATGGTTTATCACAGGATACTGGATATAGTTCCCTGTGCTACACAGTAAGACCTTGTTGTTTATCCATCCTATATATAATAGTTTGCATCTGCTAATCCCAAACTCCCAGTCCTTCCCTTCTTCACACCCCCTCTCCCTTGGCAACCACAAGTCTGCTCTCTATGCCTGTGAGTCTGTTTCTGTTTCATAGATAAGTTCATTTGTGGCATATTTCAGATTCTACCTGTAAGTGATATTATATGGTATTTGTCTTTCCCTTTGTGACTTACTTCACTTAGTATGGTAATCTCTAGATCTATCCATGTTACTACAAATGGCACTATTTCAACCTTTTTAACAGCTGAGTAATATTACATTGTATATATATATATATATACCACATCTTCTTTATCCATTCATCTGTCGATGGACATTTGGGTTGTTTCCATGTCTTGGTTATTGTAAATAGTGCTGCAGTGAACATGGGGGTGCATGTATCTTTTTGAATTATTCTTTTGTCTGGGTATATGCCCAGGAATGGGACTGTTGGATCATATGGCAACCTTATTTGGTTAATTTTATGAGGAACCTCCTTACTGTTTTCCATAGTGGCTGCACCAATTTACATTCCCACCAACAGTGTAAGAGGGTTCATTTTTGTTTTGGATTCTAAACTTTTTATTTTGAAATTATTTTAGATATATAGATGAATTACAAAGAAAATACAGAGTTCCCACATACCCTTCATCCAGCTTCCTATAGTGTTAATATCTTAAATTACCATGGTACATTTTTCAAAACTAAGAAATTGACCTTGTTACATTATTATTATTCACTAAACTCCAGAATTTATTTATATTCACCAGTGTTTCTACTAATTTTTATTTTCCTTTCCAGGATCCAATCCAAGGTACTACATTGCATTTAGTCATTATTTCTCCTTGTTCTCCTTTAATCTTTGACAGTTCCTCAATCTTGCCTTGTTTTTCATGATCTTGACACATTTGAAGATCACTGGTTAGTTATTTGTTAAGCATTCCTCAGTTTGTGTTAATCTGATGTTTTTTTCATATGAGACCAAAGTTATAGATCTTCAGGAAGAATATGACGGAGATAAAGCACCTTTCTCATAGCATTATAGGAGATGTTACATGGTATCAACAAGACATTACTGTTGATGTTGACTTTGAACACTTGGTTAAGGTGGTAACTTCCAAGTTACTGATATATTATTAAAGTAACTATTTTTTTTTTCATCCCATACTTTACTCTTTAGAATGAGTCACCAAGTACAGCCCATATACAAGAAGAGGGGAATTAAGCTCCATTCTTGAAAAAAGAGTATCAAAGGACTGTGGACTTATGTTAAAATCTACCACAATAATTATTAAAAATTCAGGGGAAAATTTTTCAAGGCTATGCAAATATCTTGTTTCTTCTTAAATTTTTACCCACTAATTTTAGTATCCCTCTATGGATCTAACCTGCAGCAATTATTACTCTGGTGTTTTAATTGTTATTTTCTATTTTTTTCATTCCTTCCACATTTATTAACTGGTATTCTTTGAAGAGGAAGTTTTGTCCTTTCTCCCCTAATTATTTAGTTATTCAATTATTTATTTATATTATTATGGACTCATGTATATTTACTTTATTCTTTGATTTACTGTCCAACACTACCTTTATTTTGCTGCTCAAAACTCTTCAGCTTTGGCCATTAGGAACTCTCTCAAGTTGGTTCCTTTTGTCCTTTTGACAGGCCCCATTCTTTTTTTAAGCAATTCTTCAATTTCTGGTACTATAAGATTATCATATTATATCTACCTCAGCCATTTGTCCAAGGCTGATCATTTTAGAAATCATTTTTTGATTATTATACCAAGGGTAAGCAAAGTTTTTTTCTGTAAATAGCCAGATAGTAAATATTTTAGGCTGTGTGAACCATGTAATCTCTGTCATAGCTACTTAACTGTGCTACGGTAACAGAAAAGTGTGCTGTGTTACAATAACCTTTTATTTACAAAAACAAGTGGCAGATCAGTTTTGGCCCCTGGGCCATAGTTTGCCTATTCTTGATTTAGATACCAGAAAGTCTAAAGTCAAAGTAGAAAGGACAATGATCCAGGAGACATATTGAAAATCAGGTAAGTTTTATTTTAAACCTAATTTTGAGTCTTGAAACCAGAAGGACCTACCTATTTTTAAAAAATTATACCTAGATAGTAATACCAACAAATGCTGGAATAGGAGGTCCCTAGCTTGCATTCCCCCATGGAAGCAATGATCTGGTAACCATCCATGGACAAAAGTGCATTTGTGGGAGTTTTCAGATCTAAGCAAGAGATTACAAATTCCTGGTAAAATCCAAGACTGAGGAGAGCCACTCTGAGAAGGCAGTCCTACACTTCAGTGGCAAGCTTTGCCAAATGTGGTCTCAGCTGCAGACTGAAAGCAACTCCATCACACTAAAAACTGGGTTGCAGCCCTCCTTGGCTACAGTCCTGCCACCAATCCTGTCCACCAACGGACCTTGGAAGAGCCACATGCATCTGTGCCCTCTGTAACAGGCCCACCTACCACAGACCTGACTGGAGATTTTGAAGCAGCCCTGTGAACCAGCTCCAGCTCTGATGTGCTATGATCAGGAGTCAGTCCTGCATGCCCAGAGACCTGGCAAAGGACACATCCAACCATGCCCTCCAATAACAGGCCCTGTGACCCAGTTCCAGTCCCACTCTACAGCGCTCCAAAATCAGTCCTACGTATTCAGAGACCCACCCAGGGACTTGCTGAGAGCCCATTCAGGGAACTAGTGGAAGCCACACACATCTGGGCCCCTAGTAACAGGTCCATCACCTGTGGACTCAACTGTGAACCCAGAAATGGTCCCATGATAGAGCTCTAGCACTGTTAGACTGTGATTCCAGAAACAGTCTTGTCCACTGGGGACCTGGCACTACAGTCACCTGCTGCCCAGGTAACAGACCTGCAAGTCATGTATCCAACTGCAGAGCTGACAGCAGGCATGTCACCTGGCCTCAGCCACACTTCATGGCAATCCTGAAAGCAATTCCATGTGTCCAGAGACTTAGCAGCAGAAAGTCTTTACCTGTCAAAGATATGAAAAGGAATTTGCTATTTCATATGCATAGACATCAACCCGAGGTGACACAGATCACAAAGAATCAGGCAAACATAGCACCATCAAAAGAAACTAATAATAATCCAGTAATAGATCCCAGAGAATTGGAGATCCATGAGTTGCTTGACAAAGAATTCAAAATAATTGTCTTAAGGTAGCTCAATCAGCTACAAGAAAACACAGATAGACAAAAAAATGAAATAAGGAAAACAATGCATGAACAAAATATGAAGATCAAAAAAGATATAGAAATCATAATAATAAAGAACCAAACAGAAATTCTGGAGCTGAAGAATACAATAAATGAAATGAAAAATGCAATAGAAAATTTCAACAGCAGATTTAATCAAGCAGAAGAATGAATTTGCAAACTCAAAGAGAGATCATTTGAACTTACCCAATCAGGGGAGAAAAAAGAAAACTTGACAAAGAGTGAAGAAAGCCTACAGGATTTATGGGATTCTAGCAAGAGAATCAATATAAACATTATGGGACTCTCAGAAGGAGAAGAAGGAGAGAAAGGGTCAGAAAGTTTTTTAAAGAAATAGTGGCTGAAAACTTCTCAAATCTTGGGAAGGATATAGATATCCAGGTTCATGAAGGTAAAAAGTACCCAAACGGGATCAACCCAAAGAAAACTATGAGGCATGTTATAATCAAATTATCAAAAGTTAAAGACAAAGGGAGAAGTTTGAAAGCAGTAAGACAAAAAGTGACTCATCACATATAAGGGAACCTCCATAAGGCTTTCAGTGAATTTCTCAGCAGAAATCTTGAAGGCCTGGAGAGAGTGGGATGATGTATTCAACGTGCTGAAAGAAAAGATCCTGCCAGGCAAAAATACTATACCCAACAAAGCTGTTCTTCAGAAATGAAGGAGAAATAAAGACTTTCCCAAACGAACAAAACCTGAGGGAGTTCATCACCACTAGAGCTGCCTTGCTCAAGAGTTTTTTCAAGTTAAATGTAAGAATGCTAATTAGTAACATGAAAGCATATGAAAGTATAAAACTCACTGGTAAACATAAGCATACAGTCAAATTCAGAATATTTTAATACTGTAATGGTAGTGCATAAATCACCTTTAAGTCAAGTATAAAAGTTAAAAGTCCAAAGTATTAATAATAACTACATATACAATAATTTGTTACTGTACACAACATAAAAACATCTAAATTATAATACCAATAGCATAAAATGTAGGAGAAGAAGAAGTAAAATTGTTATCATCTTAATATACACTGTTATAACTATAAGATTTTTATATAAGTCTCATGGTAACCGCAAGGAAAAAAAAAAAAGAAACCTCAAGCAGATATACAAAAGGCAAAGAGAAAGAAATCACATAATACCACTGCAAAAAAATCATTAAATCACAAAGGAAGACAGCAAGAAAGGAAGTTAGAAACAAAAGATTGACAAAACAGTTAGAAAACAGTTAACAAAATACAGAAGAAAGTCCTTACCTATCAATAATTACTTTAAGCATAAATGAATTAATTCTCCCAATTAAAACACATAGAATGGGCTTCCCTGGTGGCGCAGTGGTTGAGAGTCCGCCTGCCAATGCAGGGGACACGGGTTTGTGCCCCGGTCTGGGAGGATCCCACATGCCGCGGAGCGGCTGGGCCCGTGAGCCATGGCCGCTGAGCCTGCGCGTCCGGAGCCTGTGCTCCGCAACGGGAGAGGCCGCAACAGTGAGAGGCCGGCGTACCGCAAAAAACAAACAAAACAAAAAACAAACAAACAAACAAAACACATAGAATGTCTGAATAGATTTAAAAAAAGATCCACCAATATTCTGCATACAAAAGATTCTCTATATTTAAAGGCAAATATCAGATGAAAGTGAAAGGATGGAAAAAGATATCCATGCAAATGGTAATCAAAAGAGAGCAGGGGTCACTATACTTACAAGAGGTAAAGAAGGTCTTAAATAATGACAAAAGGGTCAGTTCAACAGGAAGATCTAACAATTATAAATATATATAAACTCAACGTCAAAGTACCTAAATATATAATGTAAACATTGAAAAATCTGAAGGAAGAAATAGCAATATAATAATAACAAGAGACTTCAATATCCCACACACCCTATAATGGATAGGATCTGCAGACAGCAAATCAATAAGGGAACAACAGAACTGTACAATACTATAGACTAAATGGACCTAACAGACACATAACAATACTTTCCACCCAACAGCAGAATTATATAAATTCTTCTCAAGTCCTCAAGAAACATTCCCCAAGATAGATCGTATGTTATGTTGAAAAAAAAGTCTTAACAAGTTAAAGGATATTGAAATCATCACAAGTATCTTTTTCGACCACAATGTAATAAAACTAGAAATTAATAACAGTAAGGAAATGGGAAATTTACAAATATGTATAAACTAAACAACACACTCTTGAGCAACCAAAACCATTGGATCAAAGAGAAAATCAAAAGAGAATTTTGGAAGTATCCTAAGACAAATGAAAATAAAATATGCCAAAGAAGATTCAAATTATACAAAATACAGGAATCTACTTTATGCAAAGAAAATAGAACTATAAAGTTGGAGAGGATCATAAGGCCTAAGGGTCATGAGGTTCAATTCTTCATGAATGAATGCCTTACAGCATCTCTGAAAGGGAAGAAAGAAGTGAACATTTATTGAGCCCTATGTGGGTGCAGTATTCCTTTTAAAATATGTCACCCAGTGTCATTAGCTATTTCTCCAGGCTTTGTGTCATAGCCAGATTTAATAATAATGAGTTGCATGTCTTCATTCAAGTTAATGATATACATATTCTATAAGACTGATAACCTAGTTCTAGAAATGTCCCTCTAGTCTGGAGTGGATCTATTCATCTTTGGGTAGAGTTATTTTACCAGCAGTAGCTAATGTCAAGCAGTTATTGTGTCAGGGTAATGTACATAGGTGCTAAAGTCAGACTTTCAGGGCTCAAGTCAAGTCCTGGCTGTATCACTTACCACTTATATGAACATGTGCAAGTAATTGGTCCTTTTTGTACCTCAGTTTCCTCATCTGTAAAATTGCACCAAGAATAATACCTGTCTCTTAGAGAAGTGAGAATTAAATGAAGCAATGAAATACATGCATAGCAAATATAGTGGCAAACAGTTGAGCTCCCAATACATGTTAGCTATTGTTATTTATAAATGAAGCCCATGTTCATCAGTATTGCCTATAAATAGTTGTTGATTATCATTGTCAGATGCCTTGTAGATGTTTTAATTAATTATGTGTATCAGCTGTAGGGATCTATGAGTCTAATGAACAGACATGAACTCTGATTTTCTTGAACAAATAGAGACTTAACTGGTAGGAAATGATATGGGTCACAGATATAAAGAAATAAGTAACTGTTCACAGAAAGCCTGGAATCAGAACATTTCCAGTGATTCAGTTTGTAGATAAATAGCTCCTATTCCCCCATTTTATATTCCTCCACTTTGGATTCAATTTCAAAAAGACAAAGAGAATATGATGGGCTTGGTTAGGTTGCTTGCCTATCCCTGGGCCAGGTAGGATGAAGCACACTGGTGGTTCCATCTAGCCTGTATGCAATAACGAAGATGCAGTTTCCAAAGGAAAGGAAGAGGAATACTGGGCAGATAAAGCAGCAGATGTCCGGTACAGTATGTCTATGACATTTTTCTCATTTGATGGTCACTTTGAAAAATGGAAATGTTTTGAATTTGACATGACAATAAGATTGATTTGATATGATAAGTGTAAAAAGGACAATCCTCTTTTACAATATTAAGTGCACAAAGTTGAGCAGTGAGGAAGCTTGGAGGAATTTAAGCTCAGGGCACTCTTGATTAAAGGTTACCTACATTTATTTATTAAGTCACAGATTATGTAATCATTTAAAGATTTTGAAACATGTATAGCTTTTTAATAATGATGTTTTGTAGAATTTTCTCTCTTGAAAAATACATAATAATCCTCCCTCTCTGAAATATGAAACCATGAGGTTATTATAGTTTTCCTTTTGTCTTCTTACACTTTTACACCTTATCATTTACCTAGTCTTGGGTTACTTCATAATCCGTTTCACATGTCAGATCTGAGAATCTTGAAAACAAAGAGAATAGGGTAAGACTATAAAATTAAGATCTGTGGAAAGTAGTGGATTAGAATGAATTTGTTATTGTCCAGAGAGAAGTTTTATGGCTTACTGGACACAGGAGATTATTTAAATTTATAGTCTAATTTGTTTTAAAACACACACACACACACAAAAGATAGAGAAGGAGACAGTAGGTATTGAGTGCTTTCTGTGCAGCAGATTCAGTGCTAGGAGCTTGGGAGCTGTCATTCAAGAATAAAATTTGAAGAACAGATGTTTCATTTTTGTTTAATACTCTAACTTAGAGCCTCGCTATGTAGTTCTTTGACAAAATTTTACCATTTTGTAACTGCTACAAATGGTGAGTTATACTAAATCACCCTTCCATAAGGAGTTTTTTATTCAAACCAAATACCTTTCATTTTAACTGCATTATATTTGTACATGAAATTTAATTAAAAGAGTATAATCTTAGGTACAAGCCAGTCGTAGAATTCAGCTTTCCTGTTGGACTGTGAATTACTTAGCCTCTAACCTTCACGCATGCAACATGGAAATAACAGTTCCTCTCTCATAGGGTTATTGTGAAGATTGAAGCAGATATTATATGTAAAGTTCCAATCACAGGGCTTGACACAGTAAAGGGAATCACAAAATTTATTTCCCTAAGGAAAGTAGATTCTGGGCATTGAATAGTTAATAAATAAATGAATCTTCAGCAACAGTTGATATATTCTTTCAATCTTAACTCTCCAATCATCATAGTATTAAGTTTGCATTATCCTAATAAAAGTAGTAAAGTCATTTGAAAATAGCCAAGAAAACTACTTTTAACAGAACTCTGAATCTAAGTACTCTCTTGAAAGTGAAAAGATTTTCTATTTAGCTCATGTAGGGGAGAAGGATTCTTATAAAAACAAATTTCAATCTTCCATAGTAGTTATTGGCTACACTTTTGTTTATAATGATAATTTAATTTTTCCAATTTTTAAAAAGTAAAGCATGTTGATTCTTTTTTTCTTACCTTTGTTTCACACATTCACAGACCGTATCCTCTACACACTGATTCCTGCATTTTTTGTTTTTGTCTTTAAACATATTAAATATTTTCTCTTCAAATATTTCTATTAAAGGTTCTCAAAATTCTGTATAAATGCTCCACAATATAATAGTAAGTTAATCTTTAAAAATGGCTCTAGCCTGCGTGTTATGAACATGAATGAAAATGACAGTGCTGTGTTTCCAGATGCAGGAGGCTTACAGGTGTTTTTTCTAATAGCGGGAAGAAAATGTTGATTAGGTTTGGAGTGTATCCAGCTACTGAAATTAACCAGACTTAATTTGTTTCTTTCACAAATCTCATAATGTTCAGAAACCAGCTAATGTTTTAATTTTCACCATGTTACCACATAAGAAACATTTCCATTATGTTCCAAGTCATCTGAAAAAAAATGAAAGGATTTGAAAATGATGGAGATACTTATTATAAACCTATTGAATTAATGTGATAGAATAAATTTATGGTCAGAGCTAACGGTAGTTTCAAGCTTGGGCTTACCACAACCATGCATATATTCTTTATACTGTTTTTATTATTCTGTGCGTGTGTGTGTGTGTGTGTGCGTGCGTGCATGCCTACGCACACGCACATGTGTGCTTTCAGGAATTTTGTTCTGTAATCCTGAACTAGAGAGAAATCACTGAAAACATTAATATGTTGGAACACCATTAAATGCCAGCAGAATTGAGCATTTCCAACTTATTGATGAATTCCATGTACAAAAGATCTCTTTGGTGATGTTTTCAAAAAAAAAGAATAAGTTTGAAAAAGTAGACCCTCCAGAGTATTTCTTCAACTGCACATGTAGTATGCAAAACTAAGGAAAGGAAGCAAATAATAAAATAGAAAGAAATGTGACAGACATTCAATATACCAGTGATAAAATAAAACTTGATTTTATACAATTTCTTTTTTAAAGTTTAAAAAAAATGTAACCTTTGAAACAATCACAAATTTATAGCAAAAGTTACAAGTACACTTCAGGGAATCTTTTTTTTTCTGAACTATTTGAGAATGGATTACCAACATGATATCCATCAACCCCTAATACTAGTTTAATGTATATTTCCTACAAACGAGGACTTTATTCAACATAACCACGGTACAACTATCAAAATCTTATATTCTCCTTGACCAGCCCCAGAATCACTCATTTCTTCAAGCAGCTCTGGTCCCTTTTAGTGCAAAATGGTATTTACAATCAGGATCTGAGCACTACATGTGTTCATTGGTATTGAGATGTTGCTGAGCCAAGGCTAGGGTATGTATATGTGTGTGTATGCAAACACAAACAAAACTTTAGTTATATATTTATTTGCATATCTATCTCTATATTTTTTAAACCATGAGCTCATATCAATATCTTCAATTTCAATCTACACTATCAGGTTTTATCCTAGTTTTATCCCTTTCCATATTTTATTTCCTTTTTTCTGACAGTGAAAAACCTGGCTTCTGTTATGTTTAATATATTTACTTATTTGATCAATCCCTTCTGTATATAACTAATCTCTTGACTTTGTCCCCATTCCCCTCCCCTGTGCAGCCCTCTTATGTAGATGTCCTTCTCACCTTGCTTGGACCCTAAACTCAAACCAGGCTGCTCCTCTCATGGAAGCCTCCCTCACCCTGCCTGGGCTATGACACCCAGTGCCAGACCACTTCCCTGCATATGCCCTCCTTAGTTATGAAGATGGAGCCCTCATGAATAGGATTAGTGCCCTTATAAGAGTCATGAAGGAGGTTGCTTCCCCCTTCTGTTCTCTCATGTGAGGCTACAAAAAGAAGTCAGCAGTCTGCACCCAGGAAGAGGATCCTCACCAGAATTCGACCATGCTGGCACCCTGATCTTGGACTTCCAGCCTCCAGAACTGTGAGAGAGAAATTTCTGCCATTCATAAGCCATCCGGTATATGGTACTTTGTTATAGCAGCCCAAACTAAGATGCTTTTCTTATTTCAGTTGGATATGACTTTAAACATACTTTGTATGCAGGACTCCTATGGAGATGTTCTTCTTACCCAACTCTGACACCCTAATTTGGGCCACTGCTGCTTACATATCCTCCAGCATGATTACCTACCTTGCTTTGGCTTACTGAATAACTTTAGGACTGATTCTTCTGGAAGGAAAGGAGATGGAAGGGGGGAAAATAGGGAAGAATAAGAGCTAGAATTTAACTTAGAAGTTGAGTCGGGAAAAGTGAATGTGTTAAGTTTGCGTCTTTATCTAAAAAGTGGTAGTACATAAAAACATACAAAAGAATATACAGTGAAAAATAAATCTTCCTTCTCTAAGTTCCATGCTCAGGAGGCAATCATTCTAACCAGATTTTTGTGTGTACACACTTCCAGACATAATCTATGCATTTACAAACAAATGCATGTGTATGTATGTGCATGCATATCAGAATGCATTTAACTGATATTCAGTCGACAGAAACTTGTTTCCATTTTTTCTGTTAAAAAAGACTTTACAATGAATACTTTTTCCTGTATATGAATCATTTTGCACATGTGTGTGACTATGAAATAGAGTATCTGAGTCATCCTTGCTAGCACAATATGTTACCAAAGTTGTTGATATTTGACAGTTTTATAGTTGAAATCTGATAGCTCATTGTAGTTTATATTTTATGTTACATATAAGTGATATTTAGCATTTTTTTCTGTTTTTTTTAAGTGTCATTGGCAGTTCTTTTTCTGTGTATGATTTGTTAATCTGATTTGTGCATTTTTATCATGAGTTTTCTTTCTTTTTGAATTGAAAGAGCATTTTATAGGTTAAGGAAGTTAGCCTTTGTCACTTGTGATTTGAGTTGCAGTATTTTTCTCAGTCTGTTTTTTTTCAAACTTTATTTTTAATTTTTTTCTCCCATAGAAAAATTCCCAATTAAAAAAAAAGAGTTGCATATACAATTTGTCACATTAGCAACAATTGTGCTCTGTCATCCAGAAATCTATGAAGACCTGCTAAACATCTTTGCAATTTCCTGTTATAATGAAATAAAACATAGCAAAGTAAGTCTAACATTTACTCAAAAATGCACACATTATTGTCATACTTCATGGTAATTAGGCCTTAATCATACAGTTCACATAAATGAACGTTTGTATTATTTTTACAAAACCAGAAAAATTAAGTGTAAGATAATATTTTCTTTTAATTGAATTAGTTTTTCCCTCCTGTAATAAGCATCATTGAGGACTTTTTATCTTATCATTGCACATATTTTCTAATTGACTTGAATCCTCTTGTTACTTTCTTCTGAGTCTACAACATGTCCTGCAGGACCCTAAAAAATCTGTTTGTTTTTTTTTTTGACTCATCAAGTAAAAGAAAAGCTGTCAGGAGCTGTAGAACTTGAGAAAGCATGATCTCCACACACTGTATCATGAGATATTTGCTGAGAAGAGAGAATGATCACTGAGGTTTAAGAATAAGAGTGAACAAAATGATTTTGAAAAAAAATAGAGTACTGAGATGACTTAATTTCAAGAGTTAGTATAAAGCTTCAATATGGAAGCCAATGTGGTATTGGAAAAAAGATAAGTAGATCAATGGAATGCATAAGGGATTTCAGAAATAGCCTCACACATATATAGTCAATTGATTTTTAACAAAACTGTAAGGAGAATTCTAAGGAGAAAATAGAGAAAGAATAGTCTTTTCAATAATGGTGTTGGGACTTCCCTGGTGCTCCAGTGGCTAAGACTCCATGCTCCCAATGCAGGGGTCAGGTTCGATCCTTGGTCAGGGAACTAGATCCTACATGCCACAACTAAAGAGCCTGCATGCCACAAGTAAAGATCCTGCATGCCACAACTAAAGACCCCACATGCTGCAACTAAAAAAAAAAAGATCTTGCATGCTGCAGCAAAGATCCCACATGCAAGAATGAAGATGCCACATGCCACAACTAAGACCCAGCTCAGCCAAATAAATAAATAAATAAATAATCTGTGCTGGAAGAATTGGACAGACATATGCCAAGAAGGGAAGAAGAGGAAGAGGAGGAGGAGAAAAAGGAGGAGGAGAGGAAGAAGAAAGATAAAAAGAACCTTAATTCATAAATTTCTCAAACCATATACAAAATGGATCATAGGCCAAAATGGAAAATTTTAATCTATAAAACATAAAATATAAAACCTAAGAGAATATATTTGTTACCTTGGCTTGTGTTAGGTAAACTTGTATTTATATATGACTCAGAAAGCATGACACATAAAATACATAAACGATTAATAAGACATCATCAAAATTAAAAATTAACATTCCTGATTCTACTCCTGTTGCTTTATAACCTAGTTCATGGTTCAGACAAACTCGACTCTCTACTTTCCACTTCTATGCCTTTGTTCACACTGTTCTCTCTGTTTGAAATGCCTATTATTCAAAATTTGACCCATTCTTCACAGCATAGCTCTGCCTTTCTGGAGCTCTCCAGGCACAGGTAATAATCTTACCTCATTGGTGCTTCTATGCCATATGAATATATATATGAAAACATATATGTGTAGTATGTGACATATCAATTTTATTGATTTTATTGGATTAAAAATACTTTGAGGGCAAACATTACATCTTCATCTTTTCTTACCCTTAGATCCAACTGAAAACCTTATACATAATAGATACTTTAAAAATGTTAAAATGAATTCTATTACATGGGTAATGTGTAAGCACAGAGTTGCTTTCGTTCATAAACTATATTTGTCTGTGCCAAATAGAAGCTATGGGAAAACTTTCTATCCTCTATAATTGGACATGTCTGATCCATAGTAGAAATTATGCATGGAACATCAGTTGTCATTAGGTAACAAATCCAAATGCAGCCTGCTCTTCCACACACCACTGTATCTGGACTTTCGGGGCTTCTTTGTTATTGCTCTCCATGGTGGATTAGCTAATTCAAACAAGGCCCACATCATTTCTATACCTAATCAGGAGAGGAAAAGACAAGATCAATTAGGATTAAGGAAAATAAGAATATACTTCCTTAATGATGTTCTAGAGAGGGAACCTTGAAAAGCTGAAGGTGTAATATGAAAACCTCAGCAATTCTTGGTTCTCATTTTTAGGACATCGATTTACTGCATATTAATTACAGCTTTCTCCTTTGCAAAATACTGAGTGTATTGGATAATCCTGCTCCAGTAGTAATTAGATTGTATTTATAATTTCATGTTAATTAGATGTTTTAAAGTAAACGAGTAAGAATTGCTCTATTCTGTAGGACACTTTAGCTATTGTTATATCGATAGAATTTTGTAGTGAAGGATGCCTTTGTGTATTGAGGGCCCTAGGAAGAGAATAGGAAGAAAGCAGTGGTCTGGGAATAGTGTTCATAAAGTGACAAAAAACAAGTATTTTTCCAATTCATACATACTAACTGTATGTTTCACTTCATATATGTATATATGCAGAACACACAACTGTGCTCTCACTGTAGATATATACGGTAGAAATAGATACAGATATAGATTGCATGGAAAATGGTCTAGATTCACAAGGTTTAACTTTGTTTTCCAATTTTACATATTCATCTTTTATTAATTGAATGGAATTGGACAAAGTGTTTTCTTGAATTTTGGTAGTGCTGATATATTACTTATGACTCTGTGAATATAATAAGAAATGTTATATTTAATTCCTTATAATTTGGGTGTATGATTAAAATTCATGTAATTCCCCACAACCTAATATCTATTATTTTATAGAAATAAATTTGGAATATATATAATCTAAAGTGAGTAGAAATATAAAAAAGAACATGATATTCAGCATATACAAGCTCATTTTTAATCCTAAGAATATTTTGCACTCAATGATAATTTTTTTCTAGGTTATCTGACAGAATAGAGTTTATAAATTTCAAATATGAGCTGAACCAACTAAGTATTATAAGTGAGAAGTGAATCAACTTAAATGAGATGAAATTGAGAAAGTGTCTGGACACTTAGTTAACTTAATAAGCAGATTTTCAGTAGTGGAAATGTGTGCTTTCAAGAGGAAAAAAAATTGTGTAAAAAATTGAAAGCGTATTTTTCTTCCCCTTTTTTTTAAAGATTTAATTTTATTTATTTTTGACTGTGTTGGGTCTTCACTGCTGTGCGCAGGCTTTCTCTAGTTGTGGCGAGTGGGGGGCTGCTCTTCGTTGTGGTGCACAGGCTTCTCTTTGCAATGGCTTCTCTTGTTGCAGAGCGTGGGCTCTAGGCACATGGGCTTCAGTAGTTGCGGCACATGGGCTCAGTAGTTGTGGCACGTGGACTCTAGAGTGCAGGCTCAGTAGTTGCGGCACATGGGCTTAGTTGCTCTGTGACATGTGGGATCTTCCCAGACCAGGGATCGAACCCATGTCCCCTGCATTGGCAGGCAGATTCTTATCCACTGCACCTCCAAGGAAGTACCACATATTTTTCTTAATTAATGCATTCCCCCAAATTAAATACAGTAATCTAAATATGATACAAGACCCTTCACAAATACACAGATATTTATTGAGCACTTACTGGGTACAAGGCACTGTGCTAAGCACAGTCTATGGAACTGTTCTGAAAAAGCTGGAGCAATACTGAGATCACTTCAGTCACTTTTTGTATAGTCATTCTTTCCATCGTTAAAGATGAGTTTATAGCTTTTGAAAATCTAGCTTGTATGTTGAAGGCAATCCAGGCTCCTCCCCAGCTTACTGCCACCCATGCCATCTTTTGGGATTTTCCCTGTTCTCTTATCATCCCATTCAAGCAAGTTTCCCTGTTCTCTTATTGTCCCATTCAAACAAGTTTTCCCCTGACCTAGGCTTCTATTTATTTTACTCCAGGTTCCTGGTCATCTCCCACTTGGCTCTGAAGAGCTTCTCTGCTCACTTGTACCTAAATAAACTTGTCAGAAAAGGAAAGGAGGATGTAAAAATTATGTTCTAAAAGGTACTGTAACTAGAATGTATCTCCATCAAGGCTCAGAAGTGCCCCAATAAATACCTGTTGAGTGAAAAAAGAAAAGAAAAGAAAATCTAGCTTGTTTTTATATTTTTATAAACTCATATTTTATACTTACTTTATTTTAATCTATTTTTGATGTGTTGAAGTTACAGTACGACTATCAGGGACCCTAATACATGCTATGTTTTCTAATCACTTCTTCAATCATAGTTGAAATACTGTTAAGCAAATTTTAAAAAGGTTCGAACAGACACTTCAAAAAATAATATATGTTAGAAGATATTCAACTCCACTAGTCAGGGAAATGCAAAGGAAGACCATCGCTACACACTCACTAGAATGGCTGAAATTAAAGTGACCATGCCAAGTGTTAGCAAGGATGTGGACCAACTAAAACTCTCATATATTGCTAGCAGCATTGTGAAATCATACAACCACTCTGGAAAACAATTTGATAGTTTCTTATAAAATTAAAGATACA
Organism: Monodon monoceros; assembly: GCF_005190385.1. Taxonomy (NCBI): domain Eukaryota; kingdom Metazoa; phylum Chordata; class Mammalia; order Artiodactyla; family Monodontidae; genus Monodon; species Monodon monoceros. The sequence continues at coordinate 76,354,568 of NW_021703779.1, read as the reverse complement.
CTTACTGTATAATCTGGCTATTTTCCTCCTAGGTTTTCATCCAAAAGAAAGGGAAGCATATGTCCACACAAAGAGTTGTACATGAATGTTCATACTAGTTTTATTCATAATAGCCCAAAACTGGAAACAGCCCAGGTTCCTTCAATGTGTGGATTGTTAAAGAAACCGTAACACATCCATATAATGTAATGCTACTTTGCAAGAAAAAGAAAAGAACTACTGATACATACTACAACATGCGTGGATCTCTAAAACACTATGATGAACAAAAGAAACCAGATACAAAAGAGAGTATTGAATATGATTCCATTCATGTGAAACTCTAGATATGGCATATCTAACCTATAATGACAGAAAGTACTGTTTTCCTGGGACTGATGGTGGAAATTAACTACGAAGTGGCACAAGAGAACTTTTTGTGTGATAGAAATATTACATAACTGGTTTGGAATTGTGTTTACAAGGGTGTATATATTTTTCAAAACCCACTGAACTGCACACTTAAAATGGATGTTTTTTGTTGTATATACATTATTCCTCAATAAAGTTTATTTTAAAATGAAAAAAATTACCATTATTAAATATGCCCATTTAGGAGAATGAATGTTTTAAATAAATTGCCTCTAACACAACTGAATTAATTCCTTAAATTAATCTAGGTAGGGTGACCATATAATATATTATCTAAACAAAGACACTTTCAGGAGTGAAAGGAGGATGCCTCCAGAATAACAGGCATAAACCAAGACTGTTCCAGGCAAAATGGGACATATGGTCACTATAAATATGGGTAATTTTGATAATGTGACTAGGTGTCAGTGACATGGTGTCATATACTCATTATAAAGTTTCTCTTCCTTCCATCCTCTTTTGTTCCTTAATTCTACATGTCTCTTAGTCTACATATTATTCTCTCTTCCTAGGCCATCTTTATGTCATGACAAATAACATATTTTGATAATTTTCACTGAAATATGAAACTACTATTTTGTCCTTAAACAATTATAAACAGTGCTTCTTTACACATATTCAAATTAGTGCACATTTAGGTTACTTGTGAGATGAGTATTGCAGTTAACTAGATAGAATAGTAACCACAAGGCTAAAAGTATAAAGTAGTATGCTGCTTAAACATAATATAACACTCTTTGAATTTCATATCATTTACCTTGATTTTAGTTTAGAAGTGTATAGTTAGCCCATCTTTGATGAGATATTTGAATGTTTATAAAACTCATCTAGAAGATTATGTGCTTTCTGACCTTTCTAAATGTGCAAAGTTATAATTACAAGGAACAATATTTTTATATTGTTTTCACCACATAAATTAGTTTTATGAAATAATTCATGTGAAAAAAATTGTTGGTTTCTATGGCCATTAGCCCTTTCCACCTCATTCCTGAGCTTATTCAAGAAAATGTTGGAAAACCACATGTCAGAGGTAGTTGGGAGTGATTACTACTCCTCAAGACAAGTTGGTTAGCTGACCTCTTAGGTCCCTTGTAACTTTCAGTTCTATAATTCTGTTAGAGAGGAGAAAGAGAGGCAGCTGGGAAAAGCAGAGATGTAAAAGATTACTAACCAACAGCCTAAAATATTGTGTCTTCATTTATATACAACCTGAATACAAATGCAATTCAATGCATATTTTCCATCATGCCATACATGTAAAATTTTATTTACAAGAAGAATGTTAAGTATTAAATAGGAAGTCATACAATACTTGGGGTATTACACACTTTTGGAGATTCCATGTCTATCTTAATGTAAACTTTGACCCCCTTTAGTTGATAAAAGAAAATTGTTTCTGCTTTTTAGGGAATACATGTGATTTATCTCTAAGATTTCTTTCAACTATGATTTGTGTCATTATTAATGTTTTATTTTAATGAAAGGTTAGAGGTTCTTTTCTATACAATCTAAGGACGATTAGGACACAGAACTTTGAAAAGTATAGTGAATTATAGCTGAATTAATATATTTAACAATACTCTCATTTATCTTATTTTTTACCAATACATATGAAAAATAAAGCAAAAAATAAATATCTGCCTTCTAATTTTTTTTCTACTTTGAGTAATCTGGGAAAACAGTGAATTAATTACTTTCTGAATTATGAACTCACTTCTGTTTTTTCTAAGTCCCAGAATCACATATTTGTGAGTTGATTTCTGAACAGTAGGAAATTATTGATATTGCCATGTTATGTTATTGTTATAGCGAAATACAGCATCTTACAATTTAGATGACATTCCTCTCCATAATGGAATATTTTTGAAACCTTGTAAGTTATAGCAGTAACTCAAATATTATATCACCAGTGTAAGATATGGTTACTCACACAATTTCTATGAGAACAAAATGCATGGTTAGTATTTTTTTTAATCTCTATGGAAATTTCTTCCAAACTGTTTCCACACACAATGTAACGTTCTTAGAAAGAAGCTAAAAATCAGGTTCCATGCATGTGTAGGATTCAACAAAATAAGCATGACAGGAGGAGAAAAAGTGCTTTCCCCTGTTAAACCCAGGAGTACAGAAAATAGCTGAAGTTTGATCTAACATAATATCTTTTCTTTTTAAGCTGCAGATATAAAACAACATTGTCATATGCAAAAGAAATAGTAAGTTTGTATTTTTTTAAATGTATGTAAGGCACACAACTATAACCTCTTCTACTATGAACTAAGCATTTTTCTTCCACATTCTCATAGAACAGCACTGTTCCGTATGGAGTAAGTCATTATTTCCTAAAGCATCAAAGTGTCAGACAACTCTCTATGAACCCATTAGTATAGGAACATAAATGTATCTGGCTAGGTTTTCCTCTCAACTAATCTTAAAATAGACTGAAAGTGCAGGGGCAAATGAAAAGAAATTACAAAACAATTTAATCATTAATTTAATGGAAAAAATAATGTTTGAATAACATTAGCTACCTAAGCAGACTACAACTGGCGATAATGAATTTGCACTAGGAAAAATTGAATTAATACATTCATTTAAAACACCTTTCTAAGACAATGTTGCCTAGAGGTTGTTTCTTCTTCTTTTTTTTTAACATGAAAGAACGAACCTATGAGTGTGTCCAGAACTTTGAAGGATTTAAGATTTTATTCTACTTACAAGTTAATGAGTTATCCTACCGCAGTTTTATTAGAGGCTGGCTGGCAGGAAACTTGAGAATTCTGGATCACAAAAATAGGAACTTTATTACTCATGGTAAGAGCATTAACCAGAGTGCCAGTACTTGTGCCACTACTCTAAGCCTCAATTTCTGTAGAGTGATGTTAAGAGGGCCAGGTGACAACTGTGCATGAAATGGTTTACATTACAGGAAAGGAAAGGAACCCTGAGCTCAGGGAACTTGAACCTTTAAAATGGTCAGTAAGCCTGTCTGATCTTTGCCCTGGGTGAAGACACTATCTTTATCATATTCAACAGTAAACAAAATTTCTCTGTGCTCTGGGGGGAGATATTGTCTCTATCTTCTAAAGCAATTCACTATGCAAACATTTTTGAAAAAAATAGTCTGGAAGAAAGGCAAACAATGCTACTCCTTGCAAGACTTGCAGAAATGTGAGACCCATGGAGAATTGTTTCTTACTGGTGTGTATCTTTTAGCTAACACTAATGAGAATAGAAAAATGTTGGATGAAAGAAATCATTAGAAACTTGACTCAAAAGGGTATTTTGACATTTTGCAATTTGAGATTTTCTTTTCATATAAGTATTTGAAAGGATTATCAAAAATTTTCACTTTTGTAGTCAGGAAGTTTTTTACTAGCCTATGATCCAAAGACAAACCCAAAAGAAAATAGGTGAGAAAACATGTCAAAGAAGACCTACTCTGTCAGAAAGGGAGCATGTCTAATCAAAGAGAATTGCTCTTCAGCTCTATATTCATTATTCTGTATACACTGTCACTAAGGTCTACAAAATAATTAACAAGGTCTATTCGTGGCTTTGGAGGTTGCCCTATAATGTTGAAAGCCCAGATGTATAAACAATACAAACAGTTCCTAAGAATGATTTTCAAATTATGGCATTTAGAGTACGTTGAAGTACATTATGAATGTTAAACCCATGTCCCAAAGATACTATTATGCCCTAGGTCAATGTGATTGAAAATATAAGTGAATGATGAATATATTCTTTCTTCTAGGCATAAATCAAATTTAGTATATGTCATTTGGTTTGTGGTAAAGGCCAGTAGCTGTCTATGAATGATGTATTGCTTTGTTCCTGTTGATATTCAATGCTTTGTCAAAGGTATAATTTTACCACATTAACATGATGTTGGTTTTAGTTGGTTCGCATTATAATTTATTTTTCTTACTATTTAGTGGCAATCTCACTACCTCCATAATTATTATCTCTTTGTACTACATACTGTGTTGCTGTAGTGAAGGAGGATTTGAAAAATTATCTTGATGAAACTGATTTAGAAACCATATTTAACATGTAGTATGTTGATGTCTTAGAAAGAAACATTTGAGCAATAATGATTATTTTGTCACCATGAAATTGGTTAGAAGATAATTCATGTGTGATTTCTAAAACACATTCCATCTCTCTCAGTTTCATGATCTACTTCTTTGTCTGTTAGTGTAACATTAAATATTTTCCTGCCCAAATAGTATATGTATTGTTAAAGGACTTAAACTCTAGGTAATAATCAAACATTGTTCAGTGTATATACACAGTTTGTAGTATACTGGTTTATTTATTTTGGGTTCTAGATATTTTAGCAACTACCAAAGTGTAAAGAAGAACATAAGTACTATAACTGAGGTAAAAATAAAATGTTACAGGAATATAGAAAAAGAAGATACTGATTTTAAGTGACAGAAAGCTTCATGGAAGTGGTGATATCTTAGCTGAATTTGAATATTGAGTAACTTTTGTATCATTGAATACTGGGCATATGAATGGATGAAAAATCATAATGGCCATAACATAGGTTACATACAGGGATATAGTAGAAAATGAGACTGGAAATTTTGTTGGATCAGGACACATTGAATGCTTTGCTAAAGAGTGTGGATCTATTTTCCTATGTAGTGGAGAAACTCAAAATAGTTCTGAGCTGAGTAGTGGAATAAATTTACCTATGGAAATAACTCTAGCAAAAATAATGAAGAAAAGAAAAACAATTAAGAGCTTTGGTAACACTTTGGGCAAGAGTTAATAAAGACATGAAGTATGGTCATAGATAGGAAGGAAAAGATATATATATATAAAAGACATTGTGAAAGCAGGATTATAAGGTCTCAAAACTGTTTGAATGTGAAGTGAAAGAAAGGAATGAGTTAAAATTGTCTATGAGGTTTCTAATGTAAGTGATTTTAAAGGTGAGAACAAATTAATAAGGATTTGGAACGTAGGAGAAGGAACAGGTTTGGTGACTCAGGTAAGTTTGGTATTAAAAATGTCAGGTTTAAGATCCTAGTGGGATATTTGCATGGAGACACACGCCAAGCCATATGTTTAAAATGAGTCTGGAGTCTGAAGAAGGCAGCAGTGCCAGAATTATAGATACGGTAATCAACAGCCTGTATGTGATAATTCAAATCATCTGGGGAAAGTGTAGCATGGAAAGAGACAAAGCACTAAAAAATACTTACAGTTAAAAGATGGAGAGGGGCAAGTTTTACAAGCAGACAAATCAGGAGAGTGCAACGTTATGACAGGCAAGGAAAGAGAGCTTTGAAAATGAGATGGTGTTTACAATGCTGTTGGTGAACAATGTCAAATGCCCAGTGAGGATTAAGAATAAGCATTTGAATTTGAAAGTTAGGAGATGACCAATTGCCTACACAAAACCCCACTTTCATTTAGAACAGAAACTAGATTATGAGGAACAAATGAAATGCCTGTTAGAAAATGAAGACAGTAATTATAGATTACAATTTTTAAAAGTTTTGCCTGTGAAGGAAAGGAAGATGTAACACCATAGTATAATCAGAAAACAAGATTTAGTGGGGTTTTTTTTTGTTTTTATTTTTCAGGAGATTTGAGTTTGCTTATAAAACTTTTAACTAAATAGTCTGACTACAAAATAGGTTAGACTATCACAAGTAATTACTTATTGAAATACCTTCCCAAATTAAAGTGCAATGATTACATCACATGCTTAAAAATTTAACAGAAGACTGGCATTACTTTCCAAAGAATCATGTCAGAGAACGTGAATTAATTGTAGGAGCTGATTCATGAATAGTTGTCTTATTAGAGCAAATGAATTAGCAATGTTTAGCTTTAAGATTCTGTCCCCTAACTTTTTATAATATCTTCATCTTTCATTAGCAACTATTTCATTAATATATAATTCTATTCATATTTAACCCATAACCAGACAGAAAGTCTTATTAATGTCTGGGGACCAAAGAAAGATGAAAATTTGCAACCTATATTGTCCTAACAGATATAATTTCAAATAACTTTAAAGCATATTGCTCAGAAGTATTTACTAGGAGGAAATAATAGTAACTCTAGGCTGTACAATTTTGTTCTTATTGGAATACCTGCATTATTACTGCCTTTTTGGCTATTTTAAAACCAGACATTTTATTGTTTTCACTGGGCCTTTCTCCTTTGTTAAAATCTACCTTCAACTTGGTTTCTTAGTAAAATTTACCAATATCAGTAGGGCAGATAAGAGATATCTATCAAGTAAATGCAAAAGAGAATCAGTGCACTAATGAAAATATATTATGGAAGATTCATATGAAACTGAATTGTTTAAGTTTCAAAAATAGTAAAACATTCTACTCTAAATTAGAAAAATAGTCTTGATTTCAGAGTTCCAAATAAAAATTATCCATTGTACACATGTTGCCAAAATCTGATGATTCTCCCATATTTCTGGTATTATCACTTTCTATTCTTCATTATGTATTCTCTGTCTCAGTGAATTATACACTACCGATTCACTTGCCTTATCTACATACCTAGGAATCATCCTTGACTGCCACTGTTCTCTACATCTATTCAATCACTAAACCTGTCAATTATAGCTATTCAATATTAAATAGTTCAGACCACCATAGAATGTCAACTGGATTACTTCAGTTTACTAACTCACTTTCCCATCTCTGATCACATCATTCTGTAGCTTAATATCAATGTTTCCTCATTGCTCTTAAAGTCCAAATTCTTTATAATGACTTACCAAGCTAGTAAATATGTGGTCCCTGTTTACTTTCCCAGCTTCATATTCCTTTGATCACTCTCTTTTTCCCACTCCATACTCTCTAGCTTATATCTTCAGACATACAGAACAATCAGTTCCTCCCTCTTTATCTAATTTCCTTTCTTAAACATTTATACGTTAGAAAATGTGACTTGAATACACTTTCACCTAAATCCATCTTCCCTTCATGTAGCTAACCCCTTCCCAAATTGAGCATCATTTTATCTATGAATATTTCCCTCGCTATCTCTCTCCGAAGTTTTGGTTAGATATCCCTTCAAAGTTTTCTCTTAGTACTCTGAATTTATTATTATATGATTTAACACTGAACTATTACTATTTATTTGTCCATATCTTCCACTAGAATGTGAGCTTCATGAAGACTGTAACTAGTGTCTACCTTGACAGATGCTCATTCATGCATTTCTTATTGAAGTAAAAAACAAATAACATGATATCAACCCTTTAAAAGATTTTAAGTGTACAGTACAGAATCGATAACTGAAAGTTGTACAGCAGATCTTTTAGAAGTCTCCATCTTGCATAACTGAAACTTTATACTCATTTCTCACTTCCCCTAGCTCCTGGCAACCACCCTTCTCTCTTCTTCTAAGAGTTTGACTACATGTCTCATGTAAGTGGAGTAATGCAGGTTTTGCCCTTCTGTGACTAGTTTAATTCACTTAGCACAATTTCCTCAGGTTTCATCCATGTTGTCACATATGACAGGATTTCCATCGTTTTTAAGACTGAATAATGTTATGTTGTATGTATTTACCACATTTTCTTTATCCATTCACCTGTTTGTGAATTATTTTAATTTTATTTTTTTAACATATAGTTGATTTACAATGTTGTGTTAGTTTCAGGTGTACAGCAAAGTGATTCAGTTTTATATATATGTATTCTTTTTCAGATTCTTTTCCATTATAGGTTATTACAAGATACTGAATACAGTTCCTTGTGCTATACAGTAGATATGTGTTGGTTATTTATTTTACATATAGTCGTGTGCATATGTTAATCCCAAACTCTTAATTTTCCCTCCCTGACCTTTCCCCCTTTGGTAACCATAAGTTTGTTTGCTATGTCTGTGGGTCTATTTCTGTTTTGTATATAAGTTCATTTGCATTATTTTATTTTAGATTCTGCATACAAGCCACATGATGTGATATTTGTCTTTCTCCACCTGGCTTATTTCACTTAGTATGATAGTCTTCAGGTCCATCTATGTTGCTGCAAATGGCATTATTTCATTCTTTTTAATGGCTGAGTAATATTCCATTGTACCACATCTTCCTTATCCATTTATCTGTTAATGGACATTTAGGTAGCTTCCATTTCTTGACTTGTTCATGGATATTTAAGTTGCTTCCACAACTTGGCTATTGTGAATGATGCCACAATGAACATGGGAGTGCAAATATCTCTTCAAGATACTGATTTCAATTATTTTGGATAAGTACCCAGGAGCCAGATTGCTGGATCATATAGTATATTTTTAATTTTTTGAGAAATTGCTATACTGTTTTTCATGACAGCTTAACCATTTTACATTTCCAGCAGTAGTGCACAAAGGTTTTTATACCCACACATTCTCACCAATGTTTGTTATTTATTTATTTTGATAATGGCTATCCTAACAGGTGTGAAGTGATATTTCATTGTGGCTCTGATTTGCATTTCTCTGATGATTAGTGATGTGTGTCTTTTTATACACATGTTGACCATTTGTATGTTTTCTCTGGAAAAATGTCTATTCAAGATTTCTGCCCATTTTTAAATCTGTTTATTTGTTTTTTTCCAGTTGAGTTGTAGAAGCTCCTTATATATTTTGGATATTGATCTCTTGTCAGGTATATGGTTACCAAACTTTTTTTCCCATTCAGTATGTTGACTTTTCATTTGTTTGATTGTTTTCTTTGCTGTGCAGAAACTTTTTGCTTGAAGTCCCACTTGTCTATTTTTACTACTGTTTTCTATGCTTTTGGTGTTATATTCAACAAATTATCATCAAGACCAATGTTATGAAGCTTTCTCCTATGTTTTCCTCTAGGAGTTTTTACAATAACAGGTTTTACATTTAAGTCCGTAATCCATTTTGTGTTAATTTTTGTCTATGACATAAGATAAAAGTCCAAGTTTATTCTTTTGCATATGGCTATCAAGTTCTCCCAGAACCATCTGTTAAAGAGACTATCCCTTCCCCATTGTGTATTCTTGACACCTTGTTGAAAATCATTTTACTGTATATGTGTGGATTTATTTTTGTTCTCTCAATTCTATTCCATCCATCTATATGTCTGTCTTTATGCCAGTACCATACTGTTTTGAGTACTGTAGCTTTGTAATATATTTTGAAATTAAGAAAAATGAGGCTACTAGCTTTGTTCTTCTTTCTCCAGATTGTTTTAGCTATTTGGGGGTTTACTGTGGTCCCATATGACCTTATGAATGCCTTTTCTATTTCTGTAAAAATAGTCATTGGGATTTTGATAGAGATTTTAATGAATCTGTACGGATATTTTAATAATATTATATCTTCAGTCAATGAACATGGGATGTCTTTTTCCTTTAGTTGTGTCTTCTTTCATCAATTTCACAGTTTTAATGTACAAGTCTTTCACCACCTTGTTTAGATTTATTTTTAAGTATTTTATTGTATATGATGTTACTGTATATGGGATTTTTTTTCTTAATTTCCTTTTCAGCTTGTTCATTGATAGTGTATAGAAAGACAAATAATATTTGTATGTTGATTTTTGTAATCTTCAACTTTACCAAATTTTATTGAATTTTCTTAATTCTAATAGTTTTTTTTTATATATAGCCTTATGTTGAGATAATTTCCTTCTATTCCTAGTTGTTGAGTTTTTATCATAAAAGAGTATTGAATTTTGTCTAATGCTTTTTTACATCTATTGAGCCAATCATGTACTTTTATACTTTGTTGCGTTAATGTGGCATATCATGTTGATAGATTTTCATAAGCTGAAACATCCTTGCATCCCAGGGATATATCTCAGTTGGTCATGGTGTATGATCTTCTTGAAGTAATGTTGATTTTGGTTTGTTAGTATGTTGTTGAGGACTTTTGCATCTATGTTCATCAGGGATATTGTCCTGTAGTTTTTTTTTCTCATAATGTCTTTCTCTGATTTTGGTATCAAGGTAATATTTATATCATAAAATGAGTTTAGAAATGCTCTTTTCAATTTTTTTGCAAGAGTTTGAGAAGGATTGGTGTTTATTCTTTTTTAAATGTTTAGTAGAATTCACCAGGGAAACCATCTGGTCCTGGGATTTTCCTTGTTGGGAGGTTTTGATTACTGATTCAATCTCCTTACTAGTTACAAGTCTGTTCAGATTTTCTATATTACATGATTCTATCTCAGTAGATTGTATGTTTTAGAAATGTATCCATTTCTTCTAGGTTATCCAACTTGTTGGCATATAATCATTCCTAGCAGTGTCTTATGATCCATTTCATTTCTGTGGCATCAGTTGTAATGTCACCTTTTTTATTTTGTTTATTTAAGTGTTCTCCTTTTTATTACTCCAGCTAAGGGTTTGTTGATTTTATGTATTTTTTCAATAAAAACAACTCTTAGTTTCACTGATTTTTCTACTGTTTTTCTATCCTCCATTTCATTTATTTCTGTTGTAACTTTTTTTCCCCTTCCTTCTGCTAATTTTGGGCTTAGTTTGTTCTTCTTTCTCTAGTTTCATGAGGTACAAATTTAGGGTGATTATCTGAAATGTTTCTATTTTTAAATGTTAGCATTTATCAGTATAATCTTCCCTGTTAGTGCCACTTTTGCTGCAGCCCATAAGTTTGGGTATGTTGTGTTTACAATTTTCTTTGTCTCAATATATTTTCTAACTTCCATTTTGATTTCTTCTTTAACCCATTGGCTGTTTAAAAGTGTGGTGTTCGATTTCCCCATATTTGTGAATTTTCAAGTTTTTCTTCTGCTTCTAATGTCTAGATCATTTCACTGTGGTCTGTAAATGTACTTGGTATGAAATAAGTCTTCTTAAAATTGTCATGACTTATTTTGTGACCTAATGTGATCTATCCTGTAGGATACTTCATGCGCACTTGGGAAGAATGTGTATTCTGTTTCTGTTGAGTGGAATGTTTGTATAGATCTCTTAGGTCCATTTGATCTATAGTGTTTTCTTTTTTATTTTTTATTTTTTTTTTTTTTGCGGCACATGGGCCTTTCACTGTTGTGGCCTCTCCCGTTGTGGAGCACGGGCTCTGGATGCACAGGCTCAGCGGCCATGGCTCATGGGCCCAGCCACTTCACGGCATGTGGGACCTTCCTGGACTGGGGCACAAACCCGTGTCCCCTGCATTGGCAGGCAGACTTTCAACCACTGCGCCACCAGGGAAGCCCTGGTCTATAGTGTTTTCTTCCTCTGTTTCCTTATTTATCTCTGTCTGGATATTCTATTCATTATTGAAAGTGGGATACTGAAATCTCCTACTATTATTGTATTGCTGTCTGTTTTTTTCCCTTCAGTTCTGTCAATATTTGCTTCATGTATTTGGGTGCTCTGATGTTGGATATATATATATATATATATATATATATATATATATATATATATATAATGTCTTCTTGGTGTGTTGAACCTTTTATCATTATATAATGTCATTATTGGTATTCTTTGATAGTTTTTGGTATAACATCTATTTTGTCTGATATAAATATGGCTGCTTCTGCTCTCCTTTGTTTAACATCTGTATGGAATATTGTTTTTCATCCTTTCCCTTTTAGCCTATGTGTGCTATTAAATCTCAAGTCTCTTATAGTCAGAATATATTTGGTTCTTGTTATTTTTAGCCACTCAGTCACTCTATTGATTGGGAATTTTAATCCATTTACAATTAAAGTAATTATTGATAGGGGAGGACTTACTATTGTCATTTTATTATTTTCCATTTGTCTTATAGCATTTTTTTTTTTTTTTGTGGTATGTGGGCCTCTCACTGTTGTGGCCTCTCCCATTGTGGAGCACAGGCTCCAGATGCGCAGGCTCAGCGGCCATGGCTCACAGGCCTAGCTGCTCCGCGGCATGTGGGATCTTCCCGGACCGGGGCACGAACCCGTGTCCCCTGCATCGGCAGGCGGACTCTCAACCACTGCGCCACCAGGGAAGCCCTGTCTTATAGCATTTTTGTCTCTTTTTCTCTCTTGATGTCTTCGCTTGTGTTTTGTTGCTTTCTTATAGTTACATGTTTTGATTCCTTCATTTTCTTTTGTGTGTTGTCTTTATGTACTTTCTTTGTGGTTACCAAATGGACTTAAAATAAAAAAATCTAATAGTTATAAAAATTTACTTTAATCTGATAACTTCAATAGAATACAAAAACTATACACTATGTTAGTAATGTCACAAATTACATCTTTTATATTGTGTTTCCATTAACATTTTTATAGTTATATTTTTTATAATCTTGTCTTTTAATTTCTCTACCAGAATTAACAGTGATTTACATGCTACTGTTACATTAGTATGATATTCTGTGTTTATCTATATATTTACCTTTACCAGTGAGCTTTATACTTTTATATGCTTTTGTGTTCTTTTTTATCATCCCTTCACTTCAACTCAAAAGACTCCCTTTAGCATTTCTTGCAAGGCAAGTCTAGTGGTAATGAACTCTCTCAGCTTTTGTTTACCTGGCAAAGTCTATTTTGCCTTCATTTTTGAAGGATAATTTTGATGGATATTGTATTCTTTGTTGGCAGTTTTTTTTTCTTTTGATTCTTTGACTATATCAACTGGCTTCCTTCTGGCTTGCAAGGTTTCTATGGAGAAGTCTGCTGATGGTCTTTGGGTACTCTCTTATACATGAAAAGCTCTTTGATTTTATCTTGCTGTTTTCGAAACCCCTCCTTTTGTCAATTTGATTATAATGTGTGTCAGCATGGATTTTTTTTGGAGAATTTTGGGTTTCTTGAATCTGAATGTTCATTTCCTTCTCTAGATTTGGGAATTTTTTGGCCATTATTTCTCTAAAGTTTCTGCCCCTTTCTCTCTCCTCCTTCCAGGATTTCTATATTACATATATTTGTCTCTTTGCTGGTCACTCATAAGTCCCTTAAGCTTTTTTCTTTCTTTTTCAGTCTTTTATTTATTTATTTTTTGTCTTGTCTTCTGATTGGATAATTTCAAATGACCTGTCTTCAATATTGCTGATTCTTTCTTCTGCTTGATCAAGTTTGATGTTGAACCATTTTTTCAAATCTTTCAGTTTAGTAATTGTATTTTTCAACTCCAAAACTTGCTATTAAAAAACATTTTTATTTGTTGAAATTCTCAGTTTATTCATGTATCATTTCCCTGAGCTCATAGAACATCTTTACAATGGTTATTTTAATTCTTTGTTAGGTAATTCATATATTGATACTTACCTTTCTTTAAGATGATTTTTTTGAGATTTATTTTGTTACTTTGGGCCATTTTTACCCATTTCTTTGTGTTCCTTGTAACTTTGTGTTGATATCAATGTATCTGACAAACAGCCACCTCTCTCAGTCTTTATGGACTGGCTTCATACATGGAAAGCACATCCTCAATGAGCCTGGCTAAAGATTCTGGGAGGCCTTTCAGATCTTTTCTGTGGATGTGTCTTCTTTGGACTTCTGCATGTAAATTCCCAATTAGAGGGAATTTCTGGTTTCTTTTTTCAGGAGTTTATAATCTCTTGCTCCCTCTGGTGTTTGTCTGTGATATTGCATGTCCTCTGGAGCAACAGCAGCACACCACCCAATTGCTTTTTCTTTCTATTTTTTTTTCCCCAGTGGCCCTTTGGCATTGGGAGTATACTGGGTTTTATAATCACTGTGAGACATGCTAGACTGAGACCAGTCCCTCGTATAGCCCACTGAAAAGTCTGAATGTCGGACATGTGTTTCAGTCTTCTTTTTTCCTTCCCAGAGAGAAGCCATGGGCTGTGAATTTTCCCAACTAAGTTGTGCTGAGCCAGGAGAAGGGGCCCTGGCAGTGAGTGGGTAAGACTCCAAACATTCACCTTTATTTTCAGCAGTCCGCAGGCATCTAGAGTATACCATATGTCTTCAGTGTTCTGAAACTGGCAGCAAACAAGCTAGTTCCAGGGGCAGCCCTCTAAAAATCCTAAACATTGTATAGATGCTCCAACTCTTTCCCTCCCAAGGGAGAAGCTAGGATTTGGGGGTTTTCACCAACGTGTTCTGTGCCAGCTAGAGGGAAGGACTATGGCCAGTGAGTGCACACTTGTCCATACCTTTGCCTTTGTTTTCAGCAGCTCCCAAACTGGGCCTTTTCCTGTCAGTGTTCAGACAAAGGCAAGACAGAAACTAGTCTTTTGGGAAGCCTCCTTAAAATTCAGAACATTGACACATGGACATATGCTCCAGTTCTCTCCTTCCTTCCCCAGGGAGAAGCTGAGAGATTGGGTATTTCCTTTTAATCATAGGGTACTGTGCCAAGTGGAGGGATTATGGTAGGAGGGCTCCAAAAATTCTCCTACTGGCTTCAAGGCAGCTAGTTTCATGCTGACCCAGGGTGATCTCTGGATTCCTCCAGAGGAAATGTGTCCTTTTATTGTAGTTGAATTGTGTCTGTGGGAGGAAAAAAGGCTCTGGGAATTCTTATCCCACCACCTTGCTGACATCATCCTCATGCATACATGCATTTTCTGAATTTTTTAATTAATGACCATTGTATATACCATTACAAAGACCAACTAAATGTTCTATTATAAGCCTCCAATCACTCCATGCACCAAATCAACCCCCACACTATACACACAGCTATATTTTTAGAATATAGCTCTGATAATATCACTCCCATTAAAAAAGAATCTGGGTGTTTCTTATTGGTATAGTACTGAATTATCCAGTCTGGTAGATAAAAATGTCTGAATTCTGCCCAAAGAATATCTTTCTATCCTCTTTTCCTACTATACTACTCTTATATTCCCAGCAACACCAGATGACTCTAACTACCCTGAATATGCTCTAAAGTTAACTGCCTCTCTTCATTTGTACATATTAATTTTATAGTTTGTGAAGTTCTCTCTTTTTCTATCTAATTATCTAATCTCACTGCGTGGATCATTTCATTTGTCTAATTTCTTTCTATTTTTCTAGGTTCTGCTCAAACCGTTTTCTCTCAGAGACTTTTGCAGTTATGCTATACTTTATTTAATTTCTTCCTTTCTTCATATTCCATTGAATTTTAATTGTGATGAAATACATTACATAAAATTTACCATCATAGCAATTTTTAAGTGTACAATTCAGTAGTGTTAATAAAATTCACATTGTTATGCAATGAATCTCCTGACCATTTTTATTTTGCAAAACTAAAACTCTATACATATTAAATAACAACCCTCCATTTCCCCTTATTCCCAGGCCCTGGAAACCACCATTCTACTTCCTGTGTTTATGAATTTGACTATTCTATGTAGCTCATACAAATGATATCACAGAGTATTTGTCTTTTTGTAACTGTCTTATTTCACTTAGCATACTGTCCTAATGTTCATCCATGTTGTAGCATGTGTCAGAATTTCCTTCCTTTTCAAGGCTAAATAATATTCTGTTGTGCATATATGACACATTTTCTTTATCCATTTATCCATCAATGTACACTTTTTAACCCTTGTGAATAATGCTACTATAAAGAGATTTACATATATCTTGTCAAGGCCCTGCTTTCAATTATTTGGGGTATATACCCAAAAGTAGAATTGCTGGATCATGAGGTACTTCTATTCTAAAAAAATTTTTAAGGAACCACCATACTGTATTCCATGGTGGCTGCAACTTTTACATTCCCAACAATAGTACACAAGGTATCCAATTGCTCCACATCTTCATTAACATTTGTTATTTTATCTTTTTTTGATAGTAGACATTATAATGAGTATGAGGTGGTATCTCACTGTGATTTTAATTTGCCTAATAATTAGTGAAGCTTAGCATTTTCAGGTACTTATTGGCCATTTTTATATCTTGTTTGAAGAAATGTCTATTCGAGACTGTTGCCTATTTTTAAAAAAATTGTTTTGCTATTGAGTTGTAGGAATTCGTCATATATTTTGATTGCTAACCCCTTTGCTGATATATGATTTCCAAATATTTTTCCTATTCTATGGGCTGTCTTTTCACTTTGCTGATTGTGTCCTTTGATGCACTAAAGTTTTAGACTTTTACATAGTCTAAA
Source organism: Monodon monoceros (assembly GCF_005190385.1). Taxonomy (NCBI): domain Eukaryota; kingdom Metazoa; phylum Chordata; class Mammalia; order Artiodactyla; family Monodontidae; genus Monodon; species Monodon monoceros. The sequence continues at coordinate 76,338,142 of NW_021703779.1, read as the reverse complement.
TTATCTATTTTCGGGGGTTGCCTGTGCTTTTAGTCACATGTCCAAAAGACTCATTGCCAAAACCAATGTTTTAAAGATTTCCCCCTATATTTTCTCTTAAGAGTTTTACAGTTTTAGCTTTTATCTTTAGGTCTTCAGCTCCTTTTGACTTAATGTTTGTATATGGTGTCAGGTAAAGGTCCAACTTCATTATTTTGGATATGGATATTTTGTTTTCCCAACATCGTTTTCTGAGATTAATGCCTTTACCCTATTCAATGGTCTTGGCATCCTTGTCAAAAATCATTTGTCCATTTATGCAAGAGTTTACTTTTTGACTCTCTGTTCTGTTACATCAGTTTGTATGTCTGTCTTTAGGCTAGTACCACTATTTTGAATACTGTAGCTTTGTAATAGTTTTGAGATCAGGAAGTATGAGACCTCCAACTTTGTTCTTCTTTTTCAAGATTACATCAGCTATTCAATGTACCTTGAGATTCCATATGAATTTCATAATGGATTATTCTATTTCCACAAAAAAGTTCCATTAGGATTTTGATAGGGATTGTACTGAATTTGTAGACCACCTTGGGTAGTATGGACATCTAAATGATATTAAGTGTTCCAACACATGTATACATAGTGTATATTTCCATCTATTTGTGTCTTTTTAATTTTTTAACCAGCATATTATAGTTCTCAGTGTATGAGTCTTTTGCCTTCTTGGTTAAGCTTATTCCTAAGTATTTTATTATTTTTGATGAATGGAATTATATTTTATTTCCTTTTTGGATTAAGAAGGACTGGTGTTAGTTCTTCTTTAAATATTTGGTAGAACTCACCAATGAAGCCATTTCATCCTGAGATTTTCTTTATTGGGACTTTTTTTTTATTAATGATTCAATATCCTTACTGGTTACATATATATTCAAATTTTCTATTTATTCATAAGTTAGTCTTTGTAGCTTGTGTGTTTCTAGGAATTTATCCATTTCATCTATGTTATACAGTTTGTTGGTGTACAATTGTTCACACTATTGTCTTACAATCTTTATTATTTTTGTGAAATCAGTTGTAATGTTCCCACTTGCCTATATGATTTAGTTTTTAAATCTTTTCTTTTTTTTTTCTTGGTCAGTACACTTAAAGCTTAAATATGCTCATCTTTTAGAATAAACAACTCTTGGTATCATTGACTTTCTCTATTGATTTTCTATTCTCTATTTTGTTTAATTCTGCTCCAATCTTTATTATATTTTTCTTCTACGAGCTTTGGGTTTGGTTTGTTCTTTTCCTAGTTTCTAGTTGATGTATAAAGTTAGGGCATTGATTTGAGATCTTCTTTCTTTTTTTATATTAGCATTTACAGCTGTAAATTTTTCTCTTAGTATGTTGTGTTTTCACTTTTATTTATCTTAAGACATTTTGTACTTTCCCTTGTGAGTTATTCTTTGACCAATTTGTTGTTATAGAAGATGTTTAATTTCCACATATTTGTGAATTTTCCTATTTTCCTTCTCCTACTGATTTCTAATTTCATCCCACTGTGATTAGAAAAGATACTTTATATGATTTCAATCTTTTAAAAATTGATTAAGGCTTGTGTGTAGCTTAATATATGGTTTATTATGGAGGGTATCCTGTGTGTATTTGAGAAAAATGCATTCTAATATTGTTGGGTGGAGTATTCTATACATATCTATTAGGAAAATTTTGTATATTGTGTTTTTCAAGTTTTCTATTTCCTTATTAATATTCCGTGTGGGTTGTTCTATCCATTAATGAAAGAGTAGTTGCCTACCATTATTGTAGAATTCTGTATTTCTCCCCTTAATTCTGTTAATGTTTGCTTCATATATCTGCAAGTTCTGTTATTTGTACCATATATATTTATAATTGTCATATCTCCTTCATGAATTGACCCTTTTCTCATTACATAATGTTCTTTGCCTCTTGTAACAGAATTTTTTTGATTAATGTCCATTTTGTCTAATATTAATATAGTCACCCTTGCTCTTTTGTTTGCTATTTGCATGGAATATCTTTTTCCAGTATGTGTCTTTAAACTTATGTGTGCCCTTAGATCTAAAGTGAGTCTCTTGTAAACAGCATATACTTTGGTATTGTTTATTTTTTCATATCCATTCTGCCAATCTTTGTCTTTTGATTGGGGAGTTTAATCCATTTAAATATAGCATAATTACTGATAGGAAAGTACTTAATTTTACATTTTGTTATTTGTTTTCTGAATATCTGATAGCTTTTTTGTACCTGATTTGTTTCTTTCCTGCTTTCTTTTGTGTTTATTTGACTTTTACTATTGACATTTTTTATTCCCTTCTCATTTAATTTGTGTATATTCCATAGATATTTTCTTTGAATTTACCAGGAGGATTACATAAATCTTTCTAAAGTTTTAAGAATCTAATATAAACTGATAACAATTTAAGTTGAATTGCATACAAAACCTCTACTCCTTTACATCTCTGTCACTCTCATTTTATGTTATTTATTTATTTTTAACATCTTTATTGGGGTATAATTGCTTTACAATGGTGTGTTAGTTTCTGCTTTATAACAAAGTGAATCAGTTATACATATACATATGTTCCCATATCTCTTACGTCCCCCTCCCTCCCACCTTCCCTATCCCACCCCTCCAGGCGGTCACAAAGCACCGAGCCGATATCCCTGTGCCATGCGGCTGCTTCCCACTAGCTATCTACCTTACGGTTGTTAGTGTGTATATGTCCATGACTCTCTCTCGCCCTGTCACAGCTCACCCATCCCCCTCCCATATCCTCAAGTCCATTCTCCAGTAGGTCTGTGTCTTTAATCCTCTCTTACCCCTAGGTTCTTCATGACAGTTTTCCCCTTAAATTCCATATATATGTGTTAGCATACGGTATTTGTCTTTTTCTTTCTGACTTACTTAACTCAGTATGACAGACTCTAGGTCTATCCACCTCATTACAAATAGCTCAATTTTGTTTCTTTTTATGGCTGAGTAATATTCCATTGTATATATGTGCCACATCTTCTTTATCCATTCATCCAATGATGGGCACTTAGGTTGTTTCCATCTCCGGGCTATTGTAAAGAGAGCTGCAATGAACATTTTGGTACATGACTCTTTTTGAATTTTGGTTTTCTCAGGGTATATGCCCAGTAGTGGGATTGCTGGGTCATATGGTAGTTCTATTTGTAGTTTCTTAAGTAACCTCCTTACTGTTCTCCATAGTGGTTGAAACAATTCACATTCCCACCAGAAGTGCAAGAGTGTTCCCTTTTCTCCACACCCTCTCCAGCATTTATTGTTTCTAGATTTTTGATGATGGCCATTCTGACTGGTGTGAGATGATATCACATTGTAGTTTTGATTTGCATTTCTCTAATAATTAATGATGTTGAGCATTCTTTCATGTGTTTGTTGGCATTCTGTATATCTTCTTTGGGGAAATGTCTATTTAGGTCTTCTGCCCATTTTTGGATTGGGTTGTTTGTTTTTTGTTATTGAGCTGCATGAGCTGCTTGTAAATTTTGGAGATTAATCCTTTGTCAATTGCTTCATGTGCAAATATTTTCTCCCATTCTGAGGGTTGGCTTTTGGTCTTGTTTATGGTTTCCTTTGCTGGGCAAAAGCTTTGAAGTTTCATTAGGTCCCATTTGTTTATTTTTGTTTTTATTTCCATTACTGTAGGAGGTGGGACAGAAAGGATCTTGCTGTGATTTATGTCATAGAGTGTTCTGCCTATGTTTTCCTCTAAGAGTTTGATAGTTTCTGGCCTTACATTTAGGTCTTTAAACCATTTTGAGCTTATATTTGTGTATGGTGTTAGGGAGTGAACTAATCTCATACTTTTACATGTATCTGTCCAGTTTTCCCAGCACCACTTGTTGAAGAGGCTGTCCTTTCTCCACTGTACATTCCTGCCACCTTTATCAAAGATAAGGTGTCCATATGTGTGTGGGTTTATCTCTGGGCTTTGTATCCTGTTCCATTGATCTATCTTTCTGTTTTTGTGCTGGTATCATACTGTCTTGATTACTGTAGCTTTGTAGTACAGTCTAAAGTCAGGGAGCCTGATTCCTCCAGCTCCTTTTTTCGTTCTCAAGATTGCTTTGGCTATTCGCGGTCTTTTGTGTTTCCATAGAAATTGTGAAATGTTTTGTTCTAGTTCTGTGAAAAATGCCAGTGGTAGTTTGATAGGGATTGCATTGAATCTATAGATTGCTTTGGGTAGTAGAGTCCTTTTCACAATGTTGATTCTTCCAATCCAAGAACGTGGTATATGTCTCCATCTATTTGTATCATCTCTAATTTCTTTCATCAGTGTCTTATAATTTTCTACATACAGGTCTTTTGTCCCCTTAGGTAGGTTTATTCCTAGATATTTTATTCTTTTTGTTGCAATGGTAAATGGGAGTGTTTTCTTGATTTCACTTTCAGATTTTTCATCATTAGTATATAGGAATGCCAGACATTTCTGTGCATTAATTTTGTACCCTGCTACTTTACCAAATTCATTGATTAGTTCTAGTAGTTTTCTGGTAGCATCTTTAGGATTCTCTATGTATAGTATCATGTCATCTGCAAACAGTGACAGCTTTACTTCTTTTCTGATATTTATTCTTTTTATTTCCTTTTCTTCTCTGATTGCTGTGGCTAAAACTTCCAAAACTATGTTGAATAAGTGGTGAGAGTGGGCAACCTTGTCTTGTTCCTGATCTTAGTGGAACGGCTTTCAGTTTTTCACCATTGAGGATGATATTGGCTGTGGGCTTGTCATATATGGCCTTTATTATGTTGAGGAAAGTTCCCTCTATGCCTACTTTCTGCAGGGTTTTTATCATAAATGGGTGTTGAATTTTGTCAAAAGCTTTCTCTGCATCTATTAAGATGATCAAATGGTTTTTCCCCTTCAATTTTTAAATATGGTTTATCACATTGATAGATTTGTGTATATTGAAGAATCCTTGCATTCTTGGAATAAACCCCACTTGATCATGGTGTATGATCCTTTTAATGTGCTGTTGGATTCTGTTTGCTAGTATTTTGTTGAGGATTTTTGCATGTATGTTCATCAGTGATATTGGCCTGTAGTTTTCTTTCTTTGTGACATCCTTGTCTGGTTTTGGTATCAAGGTGATGGTGGCCTTGTAGAAGGAATTTGTGAGTGTTCCTCCCTCTGCTATATTTTGGAAGAGTTCGAGAAGGATAGGTGTTAGCTCTTCTCTAAACGTTTGATAGAATTCACCTGTGAAGCCATCTGGTCCTGGGCTTTTGTTTGTTGGAAGATTTTTAATCACAGTTTCAATTTCAGAGCTTGTGATTGGTCTGTTCATATTTTCTGTTTCTTCCTCATTCTGTCTTGGCAGGTTATGCATTTCTAAGACTTTGACCATTTCTTCCAGATTGTCCATTTTATTGGTATAGAGTTGCTTGTAGTAATTTCTCATGATCTTTTTTATTTCTGCAGTATCAGTTGTTACTTCTCCTTTTTCATTTCTAATTCTATTGATTTGAGTCTTCTCCCTTTTTTTCTTGATGAGTCTAGCTAGTGGTTTATTTATTTTGTTTATCTTCTCAAAGAAACAGCTTTTAGTTTTATTGATCTTTGCTATCGTTTCCTTCATTTCTTTTTCATTTATTTCTGATCTGATTTTTATGATTTTTTTCCTTCTGCTAGCTTTGGGGTTTTTTGTTCTTCTTTCTCTAATTGCTTGAGGTGCAAGGTTAGGTTGTTTATTCGAGATGTTTCCTGATTCTTAAGGTGGGCTTGTATTGCTATAAACTTCCTCCTTAGAACTGCTTTTGCTGCATCCCATAGGTTTTGGGCCATTGTGTCTCCATTGTCATTTGTTTCTAGGTATTTTTTTTATTTCCTCTTTGATTTCTTCAGTGATCACTTCAGTATTAAGTAGTGTATTGTTTAGCCTCCATGTGTTTGTATTTTTTACAGATTTTTTCCTGTAATTGATATCTAGTCTCATGGCGTTGTGGTCAGAAAAGATACTTGATACAATTTCAATTTTCTTAAATTTACCAAGGCTTGATTTGTGACCCAAGATATGATGTATCCTGGAGAAAGTTCCATGAGCACTTGAGAAAAATGTGTATTCTGTTGTTTTTGGATGGAGTGTCCTATAAATATCAATTAAGTCCATCTTGTTTAATGTATCATTTAAAGCTTGTGTTTCCTTATTTAATTTCATTTTGGATGATCTGTCCATGGGTGAAAGTGGGGTGTTAAAGTCCCCTACTATGAATGTGTTACTGTCGATTTCCCCTTTTATGGCTGTTAGTATTTGCCTTACGTATTAAGGTGCTCCTATGTTGGGTGCATAAATATTTACAATTGTTATATCTTCTTCTTGGTTCGATCCCTTGATCATTATGTAGTGTCCTTCTGTGTCTCTTCTAATAGTCCTTATTTTAAAGTCTATTTTGTCTGATATGAGAACTGCTACTCCAGCTTTCTTTTGGTTTCCATTTGCATGGAATATCTTTTTCCATCCCCTTACTTTCAGTCTGTATGTGTCTCTAGGTCTGAAGTGAGTGTCTTGTAGACAGCATATATAAGGGTCGTGTTTTTGTATCCATTCAGCCAAACTGTGTCTTTTGGTGGGAGCATTTAGTCCATTTACATTTAAGGTCATTATCAATATGTATGTTCCTATTCCCATTTTGTAGATTGTTTAGGGTTCGTTATTATAGGTCTTTTCCTTCTCTTGTGTTTCTTGTCTAGAGAAGTTCCTTTAGCATTTGTTATAAAGCTGGCTTGGTGGTGCTGAACTCTCTCAGCTTTTGCTTGTCTGTAAAGGTTTTAATTTCTCCATCATATCTGAATGAGATCCTTGCTGAGTAGAATAGTCTTGGTTGCAGGTTTTTCTCCTTCATCACTTTTAGTATGTCCTGCCACTCCCTTCTGGCTTGTAGGGTTTCTGCTGAGAGATCAGCTGTTAACCTTATGGGGATTCCCTTGTGTGTTATTTGTTGTTTTTCCCTTGCTGCTTTTAATATGCTTTCTTTGTATTTAACTTTTGACAATTTGATTAATGTGTGTCTTGGCGTATTTCTCCTTGGATTTATCCTGTATGGGACTCTCTGTGCTTCCTGGAGTTGAGTAACTATTTCCTTCCCATATTAGGGAAGTTTTGAACTATAATCTCTTCAAATATTTTCTCAGTCCCTTTCTTTTTCTCTTCTTCTTCTGGAACCCCTATAATTCGAATGTTGGTGCGTTTAATGTTGTCCCAGAAGTTTCTGAGACTGTCCTCAGTTCTTTTCATTCTTTTTTCTTTATTCTGCTCTGCAGTGGTTATTTCCACTATTTTATCTTCCAGGTCACTTATCCGTTCTTCTGCCTCAGTTATTCTGCTATTGATCCTATCTAGAGTACTTTTAATTTCATTTATTGTGTTGTTCATTGTTGCTTGTTTCATCTTTATTTCCTCTAGGTCCTTGTTAACTGTTTCTTGAATTTTGTCCATTCTATTTCCAAGATTTTGTATCATCCTTACTATCATTATTCTGAATTCTTTTTCAGGTGACTGCCTATTTCCTCTTCATTTGTTAGGTCTGGTGCATTTTTATCTTGCTCCTTTATCTGCTGTGTATTTTTCTGTCTTCTCATTTTGCTTATCTTACTGTGTTTGGGGTCTCCTTTTTGCAGGCTGCAGGTTCGTACTTCCTGCTGTTTTTGATGTCTGTCTCCAGTGGTAAGGTTGGTTCTGTGGGTTGTGTAGGGTTCCTGGTGGAGGGGACTAGTGCCTGTGTTGTGGTGGATTAGGCTGGATCTTGTCCCTCTAGTGGGCAGGTTCACGTCTGGTGGTGTGTTTTAGGGTGTCTGTGGCCTTATTATGATTTTAGGCATCGTCTCTGCTAATGGATAGGGTTGTGTTCCTGTTTTGCTAGTTGTTTGGCATAGGTTGTCCAGCACTGTGGCTTGCTGGTCGTTGAGTGAAGCTGGGTGCTGGTGTTAAGATGGAGATCTCTGGGAGATTTTTGCCATTTGATATTATGTGGAGCTGAGAGGTCTCTTGTTGACCAGTGTCCTGAAGTTGGCTCTCCTACCTCAGAGGCAGAGCTCTGACTCCTGGCTCTAGCACCAAGAGCCTTTCATCCACACGGCTCAGAATAAAAGGGAGAAAATGTAGAGAGAATTAGTAGAAGAATGAAGAAAGAAAGAAAGGAGGAAAGAAGGAAAGAATGCAAGAAGGAAAGAAAGGAGAGAGGCAGGGAGGGAGGAAGGAAGGAAGGAGGGAAGGAAGGAAAAAGACAGAAAGAAAGAAGATACTGTAAAATAAAATAAATTATAATAAAGTTATTGAATTAAAAATAATTATTTAGAAAAAAAAAAAAAAGACGGATAGAACCTTAGGACAAATGTTGGAAGCAAAGCTATACAGAGAAAATCTTACACAGAAGCATACACATACACCCTCACAAAAAGAGGTAAAGGGGAAAAAATCATAAATCTTGCTCTCAGAGACCACCTCCTCAATTTGGGATGACTCGTTGTCTATTCATGTATTCCACAGATGCAGGGTACATCAAGTTGATTGTGGAGCTTTAATCCGCTGCTCCTGCGGCTGCTGGGAGAGATTTCCCTTTCTCTTCTTTGTTCTCACAGCTCCCAGGGGCTCAGCTTTGGATTTGGCCCTGCCTCTGCATGTAGGTCGTTGGAGGGCGTCTGTTTTTTGTTTAGACAGGACAGGGTTAAAGGAGCCGCTGACTCGGGGGCTCTCATGCACTCCGGCCAGGGGGGAGGGAGGGGCACTGCATGCTGGGGGGGCCTGCGGCGGCAGAGGCCGGCGTGACATTGCACCAGCCTGAGGCCCGCCGTGTGTTCTCCCGGGGAAATTGTCCCTGCATCCCGGGAACCTGGCAGTGGCGGGCTGCACAGACTCCGTGGAAGAGGGGTGTGGATAGTGACCTGTGCTCGCACACAGGCCCCTTGGTGGCGGCAGCAGCAGCCTTAGCGTCTCCCGCCTGTCCCTGGGGTCCATGCTTTTAGCCGCGGCTCGCACCCGTCTCTGGGGTTCGCGCTTTTAGCCGCAGCTCGCGCCCGTCTCTGGAGTTCCTTTAAGCAGCGCTCTTAAACGCCTCTCCTCGCGCACCAGGAAACAAAGAGGGAATAGTCTCTTGCCTCTTCGGCATGTGCAGACTTTTCCCCAGACTCCCTCCCGGCTAGCCATGGTGCAGTAACCCCTTCAGGCTATGTTCAAGCTGCTAACCCCAGTCCTCTCCCTGCGCTCTGACCAAAACCGAAACCCGAGCCTCAGCTCGCAGTCCCACCCGCCCTGGCGGGTGAGCAGACAAGCCTCTCGGGCTGGTGAGTGCCGGTCGGCACTGATCCTCTGTGCGGGAATGTCCTCGCCTTGCCCTCCACACCCCTGTTGCTGTGCACTCTTCTGCGGCACCGAAGCTGCCCCCTCCGCCTCCCGCAGTCTCCGCCCGCGGAGGGGCTTCCTAGTGTGTGGAAACGTTTCCTCCTTCACAGCTCCCTCCCACTGGTGCAGGTGCCGTCCCTATTCTTTTGTCTCTGTTTTTTCTTTTTTTCTTTTGCCCTACCCAGGTACTTGGGGAGTTTCTTGCCTTTTGGGAGGTCTGAGGTCTTCTGCCAGCCTTCAGTAGGTGTTCTGTAGGAGTTGTTCCACGTGTAGATGTATTTCTGGTGTATCTGTGAGGAGGAAGGTGATCTCCGTGTCTTACTCTTCCGCCATCTTCAAGGTTCCCCCCTCATTTTGTGTTATTGATGTCACAAATTATGTCTTTAATAGTGTGTACCCATTAACATAGATGATTTATAATTATTTTTATCATTTGCCTTTCAAATGCTATAAAATAATAAAAAATAAAATTATGAATAATATAGCTTAAATTACAATAATATAGCTTTTTATGTCTGTCCACCTATTAAACTTCCCTAGAGTACTTTATATTTTCATATGATTCAAGTTACGTCTGCTGTTTCTACTTGAAAGACTCCCTTTAGCATTTCTTGTAGGGCAACATTAATGGTAGTGGACAGTTTTGCCAACCAAATATCATATTCTCTGTTGAAAATTTTTTCTTTCAGCACTTTAAATGTATCATTTTACAGCCTTCTAGCCTATAAGGTTTCTGCCAAGAAAGCCACTAATAATATTATTGAGGACCCCTTGTGTGTGACAAGTCACTTTTTTCTTGCTGCTTTCAAGAGTCTCTCTTTGTCTTTGATTTTCAACAGTTTGATTATAATGTGTCTCTGGGTGTGTCTCTTTGGGTTCTCCTACATGGAGATCATTGAGCTTCTTGTATTTGAATATTCATGTCTTTCCTCAAATTTGGAAGGTTCTCAGCTATTATTTATTTAAATGAGATCTCTGCCCCTTTCGCTCTTTTCCATCTGGGATTCTGAAAATGTGTATTTTGATCTTCTTGATGCTGTATCATAAGTCCCTTACACTTTATTTACCCTCTTCTTTCTTTTTTCTTTTCTTTTGTTTCCTCAGATTGGATAGTTTCAAACAATCTCTCTTCATATTCACTAATTCTTTCTTCTGTCTGTTTGAATCTGCTGTTGATCTCCAGTGATTTTTTCAACTCAGTTACATTCTTCAGCCACAGAATTTTTGTTTGGTTCTTTTTTATAATTTCTACTTCTCTACTGATATTCTCATTTTGTTTATATATCCTTTTCCTGATTTGTCTGTCCATGTTCCCCCTCATTGGGCACATTTAAGATGACTATTTTGAAGGTTTTGTCAAATAAATCTAAGGCCTATTTCTTTTTAGGGTCAGTTTCTGAAAATGTATTTCTCCTTCACATGGGCCATGTTTCCCTCTTTCTTTGTATGTCATCCTTTGTTGACAGTTGGCATTTGAGAAAACAATGACCTCCCTTAGTCTTTGCAGACTTGCTCTATGCAGCAGAAGACCTTCACTAATCATCTCAGCATGAAGGCTCAAGTTCCTCTCAGCACTTTAACTGAGGCTGCATCTTCCCTGGGGCCGTGAATGTGATTTTAACTCCAACTTTTTATACATAGCTGATTTTACATGTCTTAATTTCCCTAAGAATCTCATCCCTGCCTCTTCTCAGGGTACATGTTCTATAGTACTCCTGTGCCTGTAATCTCCTGTCTTTAGGTGCCTACAAGTATGCATTCCCCTTGCAATGCTTTTGTTTTGTGGTGCCTGACACTTCTTTCAGCAGCCTCTGACCTAATATCCAAACTATGCCAACATTATATTCTGTGCTCTGACTCACAGGAGACAGAAACCAGTCCCTTGAGCTGTCCCCAGACAAGCCAGAACATTGTAAGCAAGTTTCATTCTTTTCGTTCTATCTCAAAAAAGGAACTGGGAATTGTGAAGCTTCCTCCTGAAAGCACTGTGCTGCACCAGAGGCAGTGGGAAGGATAACTAAAGCAGTATGAATTTTCCTACTGTTTTCAATATAGATTTTTTTTGCTTAGGCATTTCCTTGGTTGTTCCAAGTTTTTACCTGGTTTCTAAATTCTCATAAAGCTACTTTGGTCCATATTTGTTGTTAATTTGGCGTTTCTGTGGAGAAACAGGGCCTGGCAACTTCTAGTCTACCATCTTGCAGATACCATGCCCATTGAATTTTGAAACTTTATTGTAACTCTATACAGAATCTGTCTATTCTGGTACTGTAATAAAAATTTCTATGATGAAGAAAATGAAGCTAATGAGCACTTGAAATGTTGCTACCATGTTTAAGGAACTGAATTTTTAATTTTATTTAAACTTAGTTAATTACTTTATAATTAAATGACAATGTGTGACTAGTCATATTGGGCAACACAAGTCTAAGTTCTTACCAGGATGAGGGCAGGATAGAAAAATCCAGGAACCTTTAGGAAGAGGGACATTTGGGATTCTTTCATAGACCAATATATTGATAATACTTTGTCTTGGGGTCTATGACATCGTCATGAAAAATCACTATCCTATAGAGCCACTGTATCTATTGAGACTCTATTGTGTCCCTTAATAACATTGTAATAAGAAAAAAAAAGCATTGAAAACTTATTGTTATAGAGGGAAAATACCACACATGTTTTTGTTACCCATTAACCCTAAGAAAACACTTTGAAATATTATCTCTTTCTTGAAAGTTTGTAGAATTATAGAGGTTGGTATATTCGGAAAGTAATTTAAATATTTTAAATCCATTTGACTGTCATGCCCTTGCTTTAATATGAGCTCAGATTCAAAATAAATAGAGATGAAGTTAGGTCCAACAACTGGATTAGATTTATACTACTCAAAATATTGATGAATATTTCTATCTTCATTTTGTTTTCTTGCTTGCCATTTAACAGAATTTGCATAAATCAAACTTTACTGCTTAAGTGGTATTAATCATATTATATTTTCATGATAGTTTTTAAAGTATAAATCATGGTTACTGCAGTATCTAGTCTGTTATTCACAGCAGTCCAATGAAATAGGTAATTTTGGTGATATTCTCATTTTACTGATGAGCAAATATGAGTATGGAAAATTAAGTGAACTGCCTAATGAAACAATGCGAAGCATTGGAAGAGTTAGGATTCAAACCCAGGTCTGTTGGACTCTAAAACCAATGTTGCCTCTCAATACCATTTTTTAAAAATTTATTTTATTTATTTATTTTTGGCTGCATTGGGTCCTTGTTGCTGTGAGCGGGCTTCCTCCAGTTGCAGCAAGCAAGGACCACTCTTTGTTGCGGTGCGTAGGCTTCTCATTGTGGTGGCCTCTCCTGTTGCAGAGCATGGGCTCTAGGCACATGGGCCTCAGCAGTTGTGGCACACGGGCTCTAGAGCACAGGTTCAGTAGTTGTGGTGAACAGGCTTAGTTGCTCCATGGCACGTGGGCTCTTCCCTGACCAGGGCTCAAACCTGCATCCCCTGCATTGGCAGGTGGACTCTCAACCACTGCACCACCAGGGAATCCCCTCAATACCATTTGTGTTGATTGAAGGCAGTAAAGAATTTTATCTCAAAGTCAGACTGGCTTTATTCTAAAGATTTAGAAAGCATCTTGGCTTTTCACATAGATAAATTGTTTTTAATTTGTGGATTCATTTACAATTTTACCATGAAATTGTAAAGGAATATTTCTCAATGTATAAATACCAATATAGACAAATTAATTTGATCTTTAAATTCTAATGCAATTTTACCTTCAGATTTTATAATATTTTTATTTCTAAATTGTTTTATATTTACCAAATTGGAAAGATAGCAATGATTTCCTTAAATGGGCTACTACTAGAAATGTAAATCCAAGGAAATAAAATCATATTACTTGTTTATGGTTGGAAAAAAGCAAACAAGACAAACAAACAAAAAACATAATGAGGAGATCTGTAGAGTAGATTGACAGGAAAAACTGTCATAATGTCAGATATAACTTAGAGGAAAATATGCAGATTCTTTTCTTGTTCTGCAGTATAGGTCTCCCCTCTATATATCATTCCCTAAATCTTATTGTGATGCTCAGTATATAAAACAGGTGACACTAGAGTGGATTTAGTTGAAGTAAAATATCGGAATCCTAGCTCTTCTCTGTCTGCAAACTTCACTACTCTCTTTTTACTGAAAATCCTCTTTGACAAAAGCTATGGCTTTTTAAACAAAAATTTATTGGAGTATAGTTGATTTACAATACTGTGTTATCTTCAGGAATACAGCAAAGTGAATGAGTTATACATTTACATACATCTGCTCTATTTTTTTATATTTGATTCATTTTACATATAGGCCATAACAGAGTATTGACTGGAGTTCCCTGTGCTATACAGAAGATTCTTCTTCTTTTTTTTTAAACATCTTTATTGGGGTATAATTGCTTTACAATGTTGTATTAGTTTCTGCTGTATAAAAAAGTGAGTCAGCTATACACATACATATATCCCTATATCCCCTCCCTCTTGTGTCTCCATCCCACCCTCCCTATCCCACCCTACTAGGTGGTCACAAAGCACTGAGCTGATCTCCCTGTGCTATGCAGCTGGTTCCCACTAGTTATTTTATGTTTGGTAGTATATATATGTCCATTCCACTCTCTCACTTCATCCCAGCTTACATTTCCCCCTCCCTGTGTCCTCAAGTCCATTCTCTATGTCTGCGTCTTTACTCCTGTCCTGCCCCAAGGTACTTCAGAAACTTTTTTTTTTTTTTTTTTAGATTCCATATATATGTGTTAGCATATGGTATTTGTTCTTCTACTTCTGACTTACTTCACTCTGTATGACAGACTCTAGGTTCATCTACCTCACTACAAATAACTCAGTTTTGTTTCTTTATATGGCTGAGTAATATTCCATTGTATATATGTGCCACATCTTATCCATTCATCTGTCGATGGACATTTAGTTTGCTTGTATATTTTGGAGATTAATCCTGTGTCAATTGCTTTATTTGTAAATATATTTCCCCTTCTGAGGGTTGTCTTTGCACCTTGATTATGGTTTCCTTTGCTGTGCAAAAGGTTTTAAGTTTCATTAGGTCACATTTGTTTATTTTTATTTCCATTTCTCTAGGAGGTGGGTCAAAAAGGATCCTGCTGCGATTTATGTCATAGAGTGTTCTGCCTATGCTTTCCTCTAAGAGTTTTAGAGTGTTGGGCCTTGCATTTAGGTCTTTAATCCATTTTGAGTATATTTTCATGTATGGTGTTAGGGAGTGTTCTAATTTCATTCTTTTACATGTAGCTGTCCAGTTTTCCCAGCACCACTCATTGAAGAGGCTGTCTTTACTCCATTGTATATTCTTGACTCCTTTGTCAAAGATAAGGTGACCATATGTATATGGGTTTATCTCTGGGTTTTCTATTGTGTTCCATTGATCTATATTTCTGTTTTTTTGTGCCAGTACCATACTGCCTTGATTAGAATAGCTTTGTAGTATAGACTGAAGTCAGGGAGCCTGATTCCTCCAGCTCTGATTTTCTTTCTCAAGATTGCTTTGGCTCTTCGGGATTTTTTGTGTTTCCATACAAATTGTGAATTTTTTTTTTCTAGTTCTATGAAAAATGCCATTGGTAGTTCTAAGGTGATTGCATTGAATCTGTAGATTGCTTTGGATAGTATAGTCATTTTCACAATTTTGATTTTTCTTTCAGATTTTTCATCATTAGTGTATAGGAATGCAAGCAATTTCTGTGCATTAATTTTGTATCCTGCTACTTTACCAAATTCATTGATTAGCTCTAGTAGTTTCTGGTAGTCTTGAGGATTCTCTATGTTATCTGCAAACAGTGACAGCTTTATTTCTGTTCCCATTTGGTTTCCTTTTATTTCTTTTTCTTCTCTGATTACTGTGGCTACAGCTTGCAAAACTATGTTGAATAATAATGGTGAGAGTGGGCAACCTTGTCTTGTTCCTGATCTTAGTAGAAATGGTTTCAGTGTTTCACCGTGGAGAATGATATTTGCTGTGGGTTTCTCATATATGGCCTTTATTATGTTGAGGTAAGTTCCCTCTATGCCTACTTTATGGAGGGTTTTTCTCATAAATGGGTGTTAAAAATTGTCTAAAGTTTTTTATGCATCTATTGAGGTTATCATATGGCTTTATCCTTCAATTTGTTAATGTGGTGTATCACATTGATTGATTTGGGCATACTGAAGAATCCTTGCACTCCTGGGAAATACCCGACTTGATCATGGTGTATGACCCTTTTAATGTGCTGCTGGATTCTGTTTGCAGGTATTTTGTTGAGGATTTTTACGTCTATTGTCATCAGTGGTATTGGCCCATAGTTTTCTCTTTTTTTTGATATCTATGTCTGGTTTTGGTATCAGGGTGATGGTGGCCTCATAGAAAGAGGTTGGTAGTGTTTCTCCCTCTACTATATTTTGGAAGAGTTTGAAAAGGTTAGGTGTTAGCTCTTCTCTAAATATGTGATAGAATTTGCCTGTGAAGCCATCTGGTCTGGGGCTTTTGTTTGTTGGAAGATTTTTAATCGCAGCCTCAATTTCAGTGCTTGTGATTGGTCTGTTTATATTTTCTATTTCTTCCTGCTTCAGTCTCAGAAGGTTGTGCTTTTCTAAGAATTTGTCCATTTCTTCCAGGTTGTCCATTTTATTGGCATATAGTTGATTGTGGTGATCTCTCATGATTCTTTGTATTTCTGCAGTGTCAGTGTTACTTCTCCTTTTTCATTTCTAATTCTATTGATTTGAGTCTTCTCCCTTTTTTTCTTGATGAGTCTGCCTAATGATTTATCAATTTTGTTTATCTTCTCAGAGCACCAGCTTTTAATTTTATTGATCTTTGCTCTCATTTCCTTCATTTCTTTTTCATTTATTTCTGATCTGACCTTTATGATTTCTTTCTTTCTGCTAACTTTTTTTTTGTTGTTGTTGTTCTTTCTCTAATTGCTTTAGGTGTAAGGTTAGGTTGTTTATTTGAGATTTTTCTTGTTTCTTGACTTAGGATTGTATTTCTATAAACTTCCCTCTTAGAACTGCTTTTGCTGCATCCCATAAGTTTTCAGTGGTCGCATTTTCATTGTCATTTCTTTCTAGGTATTTTTTGATTTCTTATTTGATTTCTTCAGTGGTCTCTTGGTTATTTAGTAACATATTGTTTAGCCTCTATGTGTTTGTATTTTTTACAGTTTTTTTTCCCCGTAATTGATATCTAGTCTCATAGCGTTTGGTTGATACAATTTCAAATTTCTTACATTTACCAAGGCTTGATTTGTGACCCAAGGTATGATCTATCCTGGAGAATGCTCCTTGAGCACTTGGGAAGAAAATGTATTCTGTTGTTTTTGGATGGAATGTCCTATAAATATCAGTTAAGTCCACCTTGTTTAATGTATCACTTAAAGTTTGTGTTTCCTTATTTATTTTCATTTTGGATGCTCTGTCCATTGGTGAAAGTGGGGTGTTAAAGTGCCCTACTATTATTGTGTTACTGCTGATTTCCCCTTTTATGGCTCTTAGCATTTGCCTTATATATTGGGGTGCTCCCATGTTGGGTTCATAAGTATCTACAATTGTTATATCTTCTTCCTGAATTGATCCAATGATCATTATGTAGTGTCTTTTTTCTCTCTTGTAATAGTTTTATTTTAAAGTCCATTTTTTCTGATATGAGAATTGCTACTCCAGCTTTCTTTTGATATCCATTTGCATGGAATATCTTTTTCCATCCCCTCACTTTCAGTCTGTATGTGTCCCTAGGTCTGAAGTGGGTCTCTTATAGATGGCATATATACAAGTCTTGTTTTTGTATCCATTCAACCAGTCTCTGTCTTTTGGATGGAGCATTTAATCCATTTACATTTAATGTAATTATTGATATGTATGTTCCTATTACCATTTCCTTAGTTGTTTTGGGTTTGTTATTGTAGGTCTTTTCCTTCTCTTGTGTTTCTTCCCTAGAGAAGTTCCTTTAGCATTTATTGTAAAGCTGGTGTGCCTGTGCTGAATTCTCACAACTTTTACTTGTGTGTAAAGGTTTTAATTTCTCTGTCACATCTGAATGAGTTCCTTGCTAGGTAGAGTAATTTTGGTTGTAGGTTTTTCCCTTTCATCACTTAAAATATGTCCTGCCACTCCTTTCTGGCTTGCAGAATTTCTGCTGAAAGGTCAGCTGTTAACCTTTTAAGGATTCCCTTGTATATTATTTGCTGTTTCTCCCTTGCTGCTTTTAATATCTTTTCTTTGTATTTAAATTTTGATAGTTTGATTAATATGTTTCTTGGTGTGTTTCTTCTTGGATTTACCCTGTATGGGACTCTGCACTTCCTGTACTTGATTGACTATTTCCTTTCCCATGTTAGGGAAGTTTTCAGCCATAATCTCATCAAGTATTTCTCAGTCCCCTTTTGGTTTCTCTTCTTCTTCTGGGACCCCTATAATTCCAATGTTGCTGCGTTTAAAATTGTTCCAGAGATCTCTGAGACTGTCCTCAATTCTTTTCATTCTTTTTTCTTTATTCTGCTCTGCAGTAGTTATTTCCAGTATTTTATCTTCCAGGTCACTTATCCATTCTTCTACCTCTGTTATTCTGCTATTGATTCGTTCTAGAGAATTTTTAGTTTCATTTATTGTGTTGTTCATCATTGTTTGTTTGCTCTTTAGTTCTTCTAGGTCCTTGTTAAATGTTTCTTGTATTTTCCCCATTCTATTTCCAAGATTTTGGATCATCTTTACTATCATTACTCTGAATTCTTTTTCAGGTAGACTGCCTATTTACTCTTCGTTTTTTTTTCTGGTGGGTTTTTATCTTGCTCCTTCATCTGCTCTGTGTTTCTCTGTCTTCTCATTTTGCTTAACTTACTGTGTTTGCGGTCTCCTTTTCACAGGCTGCCTGTTTGTAGTTCCCGTTGTTCTTGGTGTCTCTCCCCAGTGGCTAAAGTTGGTTCAGTGGGTTGTGTAGACTTCCTGGTGGAAGGGACTGGTTTCTGTGTCCTTGTGGGTGGGGCTGGATCTTGTCCTTCTGGTGGGGAAGACCACATCCAGTGGTGTGTTTTGGGGTGTCTGTGAACTTTTTATGATTTTACGCAGCCTCTCTGCTAATGGGTGTGGTTGTGTTCCTGTCTTGCTAGTTGTTTGACATGTGGTGTCCACCACTAGAGCTTGCTGGTCATTGAGTGGAGCTGGGTCTTTGCATTGAGATGGAGATCTCTGGGAGACCTTTCCCTGTTTGATTATACATGGAGTCCAGAAGTCTCTGATGGTCCAATGTCCTGAGCTCGGCTCTCCCACCTTAGAGTCTCAGCCCTTTCACCTGACGGGAGCACCAAGATCCTGTCAGCTACACAATAAATTTTTAAGGTTGACTAGAAGTCCAGTGAATTTCATTCATGGATGTAAAAGTTATATATTCAGTTGGCAGGAGATATCAGAGATGGTACAATCACCATCCAAGGTCCAAGTCTGCTGGTCTAGGAGAGTCCCCTGGAGATTTGGGCCAGCTGTGCTCAGGCTGGGGTGTGTGCACTGGCAGCAGTCATATTCGGGAGCTTGTTCTCTACAGTAGGTTCTTATTAGTTATCTATTTTATATATAGTAGTGTGTATATGTCAGTACCAATCTCCCAATTTATCCCTCCCCCCCAAATCTAAGGCTTTAAGAAGCACAATTTGAAGTTCTTCTTTTAAAACCACTTCCATAGGATAGCTCTTTTTAAAATATGAATATAGTTATCATACTCATGCTAATTCTGCTTTTTCGAAGTCTTAGTCTGTTCAACAACATGTCATTTTGTTCAGACACTTTTATACTTGGTTATAGTGTCCTAGAAGCTTTCTGATTTTGGCAGTTTCTCTCCTAATATTTGGTAGTCAGAAATGAGCAGACTAATTCATATGTCAAGTGTGAAGTGACCTGAACAGAGGTTTGCCACTTCCATTGTTCTTAATTCTACACTTTATTGTTTGAAATTCCAGGCTGCAATAGCTTTGGGGTAGATCCTCACACTATTGACTCATATTAGAATCTAGATTGATCAAAACTCCAAATATATTTTCTTAAATAGAAGTTCTTTTTAAAAATAACAAGTTCTTTATTTTTTTCTAGTGGATGCATTTCTGATCTAATTATAACAATGGTAGCAATAGAAATGATGATGACAATAATAATGGCAGCCACATTTACTTAGTTCTTATTATGTGTCAAGTTCTGTACTAAGCATTACACATGTATTATATACTTTGAAATCAATCATATGAGATATAATTACTAATATTATTCCCACATTACAGGTAACGAAAATGAGGGAGAAAAAGTTAAATAACTTGTTCAAAATCACACAACTAGGAATGCTATAGCTTGGACTAATACAAGTTATGTCTGTCCTTACAGTTCAAGCCCTTCATTACCAATATTTAGAGTAGAAATATAAGGGCACATTGAAATACCATAAACAATGAGGATGAGTTATAAACTAGTAGGAAGCTAGAAAAAAAGGGGGTATTACAGATAAACTAGAGAGTACATTGCTTGTAGAGAGAAGAAACATTGACTTTACTGGACAAATGAAGGGTGAGACAGGATTGCAACTATTACTATAAATATTAGTGACCATAATTTGACAGTAAAAAACACTCCACACTCATCATGCCACCAAAAAATCTCTTGCTAAGGTTGCTAATGTAATATGAGCTAAATCTAGTGATATTATTCAGTATTTACTCTACCTCACATCTCAGACTCATTCAAAATAGTTGTCCAGTCTCTTCTCAAAATACTTTCGCCTCTTGGGTTTTGTGACCTTAAGTACAGAGCTTTACACCTATCGTATTTATTTTTTTTTTGTATGGCCTATACTTTCAGCCTACAAAAATTATTCTGCATTGTAATTTTTCCTCTAATTTATTTGATATCACTTTTAGATGTTTGACTTGAACCAATTTAAAAGTCAGGCACTTATGTTCCTGTTTAAGTACTGGATTTTAAAAAGTGTGTAAGACAGAGTAAAGAATAGAGCTCTATGAGTAGTAGAGTCATTTTCATAATGTTGATTCTTCCAATCCAAGAACATGGTATATCTATCCATCTATTTGTATCATCTTTAATTTCTTTCATCAGTGTCTTTTAATTTTCTGCATACAGGTCTTTTGTCTCCTTAAGTTGGTTTATTCCTAGATATTTTATTCTTTTGGTTGCAATGGTAAAAGGGAGTGTTTCCTTAATTTCATTTTAAGATTTTTCATCATTAGTGTATAGGAATGCCAGAGATTTCTGTGCATTAACTTTGTATCCTGCAACTTTACCAAATTCATTGATTATCTCTAGTAGTTTTCTGGTAGCATCTTTGGGATTCTCTGTATAGTATCATGTCATCTGCAAACAGTGACAGCTTTACTTCTTTTCCAATTTGGATTCCAAGCAATCTACAGATTCAATGCAATCCCTATCAAACTACCACTGGCATTTTTCACAGAACTAGAACAAAAAATTTCACAATTTGTATGGAAACACAAAAGACCCCAAATAGCCAAAGCAATCTTGAGAATGAAAAATGGAGCTGGAGGAATCAGGCTCCCTGACTTCAGACTATACTACAAAGCTACAGTAATCAAGACAGTATGGTACTGGCACAAAAACAGAAATATAGATCAATGGAACAGGATAGAAAGCCCAGAGATAAACCCAAGCACATATGGTCACCTTACCTTTGATAATGGTGGCAAGAATATGCAGTGGAGAAAAGACAGCCTCTTCAATAAGTGGTGCTGGGAAAACTGGATAGGTACATGTAAAAGTATGAAGTTAGAACACTCCCTAACACCATACACAAAAATAAGCTCAAAATGGACTAAAGATCTAAATGTAAGGCCAGAAACTATCATACTCTTAGAGGATAACATAGGCAGAACACTCTATGACATAAATCACAGCAAGATCCTTTTTGACCCACCTCCTAGAGAAATGGAAATAAAAATAAACAAATGGGACCTAATGAAACTTCAAAGCTTTTGCACAGCAAAGGAACCCTTAAACAAGACCAAAAGCCAACCCTCAGAATGGGAGAAAATATTTGCAAATGAAGCAATTGACAGAGGATTAATCTCCAAAATTTACAAGCAGCTCATGCAGCTCAATACTAAAAAAACAAGCAACCCAATCCAAAAATGGGCAGAAGACCTAAATAGACATTTCTCCAAAGAAGATATCCAGATTGCCAACAAACACATGAAAGAATTCTCAACATCATTAATCATTAGAGAAATGCAAATCAAAAGTACAATGCGATATCATCTCACACCTGTCAGAATGGCCATCATCAAAAAGTCTACAAAAAATAAATGTTGGAGAGCATGTGGAGAAAAGGGAACCCTCTTGTACTGTCTGTGGAAATGTAAATTGATACAGCCACTATGGGGAACATTATGGAGGTTCCTGAAAAAACTAAAAATAGAACTACCATATGACCCAGCAGTCTCACTACTGAGCATATACCCTGAGAAAACCATAATTGTAAAAGAGTCATGTACTGCAATGTTCTTTGAAGCTCTATTTACAAGAGCCAGGACATGGAAGCAACCTAAGTGTCCATCGACAGATGAATGGATAAAGAAGATGTGGCACATATATACAATGGAATATTTCTCAGCCATATAAAGAAACAAAATTGAGTTATTTGCAGTGAGGTGGATGGACCTGGTGTCTGTCATACAGAGTGAAGTAAGTCAGAAAGAGAAAAATAAATACCGTATGCTAACACATATATATGGAACCTAAGGGAAAAAAAAATAAAAGAAAAGGTCATGAAGAACCTAGGGGTATGACGGGAATAAAGACACACACCTATTAGAGAATGGACTTGAGGATATGGGGAGGGGGAAGGGTAAGCTGTGACAAAGTGAGAGTGGCATGGACATATATACACTATGAAACGTAAAATAGATAGCTTGTAGGAAGCAACCTTATGGCACAGGGAGATCAGCTCAGTGCTTTGTGACCACCTAGAGGGGTGGGATAGGGAGGTGGGAGGGAGGGAGATACAATAGGGAAGAGATATGGGAACATATGTATATGTATAACTGGTGCACTTTGCTATAAAGCAAAAACTAACACACCATTGTAAAGCAATTGTACTCCAATAAAGATGTTTAAAAAGAAAAGAAAAGAATATAGCTCTGTGTCATTCCATCAGTCCCCTCACTACATATATATATATATATATGTAGTATATATATACTACATATATATATATAAACAAACAAGAGAACACAAGATAAAATAAAAACAATGGCATTTATCTACTAGTCTACATTCTTTGCACTTAATTAAAATTTTATCAATTTGTTCAATATCCTCTTTTCTATATCTTACACTAAAGGATATCTTAAAACACTATCATATTAAATGTTTTCTTGATATTTAGAGATATTATAGCCAAGGGGATCCTCTGATTTATTATCAGTCTAGTGACCTTATTTTTCAATGAGTTTGGTAAGGTATGTGGCTTTGGTTTTTAAACTCATGTCAGCTTTGAGTGATTTTCTCTGTCTTTGCTAACTACACAAGAGCCATCCATTTTAAAATATTTTGGGGGGATTGATGTCAAGCTCACTCATTTATAGTTTCTCTTCTTCCTTGTCCTTTCTTTTGGTATTAATCTTATTCTCTAGGATTCTTCTAAGATCATGGATATCAAATAAACAATCTCACCTCTAAATCATTATAGTGTTCAGGGATCTAAAAAAATTCATCAAGCTAGGAGTGTTGACATTATTTAGAGCCGTAAGAAATTTCATTACACTTTAATTCCTTCATATTTAAATTTTTCCTTTTCCAGCCAATAATGACCACTGATGGATACATAAAAAGAACTGAGTAGCTAGAACATTTCTGCTTCCTAATTCATTCATTCATCTAATACATATTTATTTAACACCTAGTTTGTGCTAAGCACTCTTTTAAATGCTGAAGATACTTCAGTGAACCAAATAAGCCTTCCTGCTTAATGCGATAATTTATTCACATTAAATTATCCACCTCAATCAGCATCTCTATCTTCTTTCATTTATTCATTGCAAAAATAATAATATTTTATTTTGATTTTTCACGTTTTTTCAAAATGTTTAGCCATGTGGAGTTTTGCCTTTATCAGACCCTCCTATGGGTTTGCTCTACTTTCTTGTATTTGTGCTTGTTTGTGTGTCTCTCCACACATCCCTTGGACGTGCATTTTAAATATATTAGCTCCTGTGCAAGCTATCCTCGTCTCTTTCTTCCTAATCAACATAATTTGCTTCTGCTCCTAATGAATCTCCTGTAATCTTTTGAGGAACTTTAAATGAAAATTTCCATGACTAGGTTTCTGTCTTTGCTTTTTCTCTTGGAAAGCATTTTGTTTAAGTTAGAGTTGAGTCTAAGGCCAAGTACATGTTTTGGCTCTTCTAGGTATTTTACAATGTGGTTCTCATACAATATCAGTGTAGTAAGTTGATATTTTACAAGAGCATTCTGCTTTATACTTACAAGAAAAAAAAAGAGTAAGGCAGGAATTGTAAAACATATAAGGAACAAAGCATATAGATCTAACCCCTTCTCAGTAACAATCAAGAAAATAAGATTTTATATAATGATAGCTGCTCTTACAAATGAAATCAATGGGAAAAACTCATTAGGAAAATTTGATGGAATATTTAGATCTTATGTGTCTAGGTTGTGCACATTTACAATCCACATGCAAATGGTCACCATAAAATGTTTTTAGCTGACTATTGTATGAGTAAAGGATTACAATGGGTAGTTGAGCTATCTAATTGGACAGATTCTAAGGAAGACATGTAAGACAATGAACAAAAAAGCAGAACTTTAGCTATTAGAGAAGAGTTTGTTGCAAATGTAATCATGAAAGGCAATTTATAAGATAGGGGTCATGAAATAGTAGGAATACAGATTTTAAGTAAATGAAGAAGAGAACAGGGAGGAAAAAAATAAGCCAAATAACTCATTTTAAAATAGTCTTTGTTGAGAAACATAACGGATGTAAATCTAGCAGGGAATGTCTGGCTACGTCTATTCTGTCTTATAGCTAGCTATATGTAAAATGTGATGGGAAAAGTTTAAAAGACATAATTTATAATAAAACAATGCCAAAATTGGATGCTGAAAATATCATTTTAGTGAATATAAAATAGAGATGAAAAAGTAGACTAAAATCTCCTTTTAGAGAAATATTTACCATCTATACACATAGATCATTTTTATGGTGTGTTACATAAAGCCTGGTGTGAGAATGAACTAATATTTTAAAAATATTTGCTCAGATTAGGGAGAGGATGACACTGAAGTATCTGGGTATCCATAAGAAAAAATGCAATTAGAACTCAGATTATACCATACATAACAGTAAATAGCATATGGTTTAAAGATTTACATTCAAAAAAGAAAAGTCAAATAGTTTTAGGGTAAAAATGTGGGTGTCTTTATGGTCTCAAGATAGGAAATAATGTATTAAATATGATATAAAAATATTTATATTTGACCACTTTTTAAAAATAGCTCTCATTTACAAAACCACTGTAAAAAGACTCATTAAAAATGAGTCATAGACTGAGAAAAGACATTTCAATGACATATTATCAAGAAAGGATTAGTATCTAGTATATATAAAGGAGATATAAATCAGTAATAGAAACAGAAAAAATCAGTAGTAAAATGGGCAAGTTTAAGTAGGTATTTCACAGAAGAGGAAATCTAAATAGTCAATTAATATATGAAAATATACTCAGCCTCACCAATAATCAAGAAAACAATTTAAACTGTAGTGAGATATTGTTACAAACCTAGCAAATTGGAAAAAGTTTCTGACAAAAAGAAATCAGGCAAGAATCCAAAAAAATTGCAATTTTCTGGCATGGTTATCAGACATATATGTGCACTATTTAGAACAAATTTGCAACATCTGGTAAATTTGAAGGTGCTCTCACCATTCAACCCAGCATTTCTATTTCTAAATATATTCTATGTAGCACTACTTATAGTTTTGTAGTGGTGCATTATCTGAAATAACAAATGCCTACATTAGGAAAATACACTGTATTATGGAACTATAATAGAAGTTATGATGATAAACTAGAGCAGTATGTACACACATGCTTAAAACTTTAAAATGTAAGTTTCAGCAAAAAGAAATGATATATAGAGTATCATGATATTAATATAAATGTTTGTTTCTCTTGTTTATTGCACATTTGGGTCTTGCTTATGAACTTAATTGATAATTTTTCTTTTAATAAGTAAGTTAATCTCATTCATGTATATTGATGTGAGTGATATGATTAGTTTCAATTTTGTTATATTATTTTTGCTATATTTATTTATTCAAGTCTTCTCTTTTTCTCTTTAGAGTAGCTAAAGATTTGTCAATTCTGTTTATCTTTTTAACAAAACCAGCTCTTAGTTTCATAGATATCTCTACATATATTTTGTATTCTGTATTTCATTTATTTATTCTTTGATCTTTGTTATTTCCTTCCTTCTACTAACTTTTGCCTTAGCTTTTTTTTTTCTACTTCCTTCAGGTGAAAACTTAGATTGCTTAATCTGAGATCTTTCCTTTTTCTTAATGTAACTTTGGTATGCTGTGTTTCCGTTTTCATTTGTTTCAAAGTATTTTTTTTTACTTCATTCTTGATTTCTTCTTTGACCCACTAATTGAGAACCAGAGGCCACCGGGGTTTCCTGGGTTTACGTGAGCCAGTGAGCACTGGAATGTGCAGGAAGTCTGGGTTCACGAGAGCTTGCAGGGCACCGTGTGTCAAGGGAGCCATTCAGCACCAGTGTGAACTTGGAGTCTGGATTTGCAGGAGCCCACCAGGAGCCTGGGTTCCCAGGAGTCACCTGGGTCATGGGAGCAAGCCAAATCTGAGGTGAGCTTGGAGCCTGGGTTTGCTGGAGTCTAACTGGAACCAGTGCCACCTGTGGCCACTGGAACCAACTGGTGCTGAGGTGGACTGAAAGCTTGAGTTCACGGGAGGCCCCAGAAGCCTTGTGCCACAGAAGCTGCCTGAGGTTGCAGGAGCCTCCTGGGGCTGCGTTAGCTGCATGTGGCTAATAGAGCCAGCAGGCACCTAGATGAGCTGGGGGCCTAAGTTTTCAGGAGCCTTCTGGGAGCCTGGAACCACAGGAGTCACCCAGGGCTATGAAAGCCAGCCAATGCTGGGGTGAGCTGTGAGCCTGGGTTTTCTGGAGTCCACTTGGAGCTTGCTGTCATGGGAGCCACCTGAGACCATGGGAAGCAGCTGTTGCTGGCGTGGACTGAGAGCCTGGGTTCATGGAAGCATTCAAGGAGCCTGGTGCCACAGAAGCTGCCTGGAGCCAAGCACATGGGTGAGCATGGGGTCTGGGTTCACAGGAGCCTTCCAGGAGCCTGGTGCTGGGGGTTCCTCCTGGGGTCGTGGAAGCTGGCAGGCACTAGGTTTGGTCGAGGGCCTAGGTTCATGGGAGCTTGCTGAAACCACCTAAGGCCATGAGATTTGGCCTAGTGCTGGGGCAGGAAGCCACTGGGATCTACAGTGAAGTCAGGTGCTCACTTCACTCTTCTCCCATGGGGAGAGTGCCTCTCTCCACATTGGTACACCTAGTCTTGGGGGAGGGATGATGGAGGCAATGTGAGTACATCTTTCTTATTTTCCTCAATGCATCTTTTCTTATTTCTGTGCTTCACCCAGGTGCTGTAATCTCTCGCCTGAAATCCTTGGATCTTGTGAAAGAATTTGTGTACATGGATGGCAGTTCAAGTTGATGTTTCTGGGAGGGGATGGGAGCTAGAAATTTCTATACCACCGTTTTGCTGATGTCATTCTTATAAAATGTGTAAAACAAGGAAACAATTACATATTTTAACTGATACATAAGTATTAATAGTATAAGAACATGTCTCGGAATGATAAGCATTGAATAAAGGATAGTATTTACCATTGGTGAGGGAGAGATGGAATAGGCCAGTGAAGACTGCACAGCCTGCTTCAGTGTATTTGTAATACATATTTACTAAAAACACATGTGAAGAGAATATAGCAAAATATTCAGATTTGATAAAGCTGGGTAGTGGATAAGTAGGTTTTTAAAAAAAATTAATGTCTATACTTTATGTGTAATTGAAGTATATTAAATAAGAAGGTTTAAGTTATATCAGTTAACATCTTCTGGAGCTTGGATCTTTAAACAATTGTTAATTTATAAGGACACAAAAGAGTAGGGCATTATATATGGTTCTGAGTGAAGCTAGCACTATTTGTTACATTACAGACTTCTCCCTAAGTCATTTATAGTAGCAACTGGTCTGTTAGAAACCTTACTATTAAAAACTTAGAAATAATAGATGACATATTTACAGGTTTTAAATTGCTTACTGCAAAAACAAACCTTCTCAGAAAAGTTGAAAAAACTGTAACATTTATAGGAAAGTTTGAGATTGGTTGGATTATAATTTTTTTACAGTTTTTAAGGTGCAGAATTTGTTGTCAGTGTTGTTGGATAAGTAATGCTTGTGTCCTTTTTGAAATCCCCCTTTAGCTTCCTGTGACTACTTGGAAATTTTTGCTGTTGTTTTGTTCTATTTTTAAATAAGATACCATAACCCAAATGAAATAACAGCCCCCTGTTACAATTTTTTATTTTGTTGCTCCTCATATGAAGCAAAATTCTCATACTTGTGAGCTCATAATTCAATTAATTCCTCAAAGATAAGCCTTTTCTTCTTTTTGTTAAGATAAACATGTCTTGCTATTGTTGCAAGTGAATGTCCTTTGATATAAACAACTAACATTATACACACATATATGCACATGGTCATGTGCACAACTAACTTTCTCTTAATACAGAAGGAAAAATGAATAGTATTACTATTTTAGCATAAATTGTTATTCAATGGAAATGGTCAGAAATAAAGTAAACAGAAATAGCAAAAATTATTTTTTTAACTTTTCCAACAGAGAAACTTCTGGTCATTTTTCCCCCAGGATCTGAACGTCCTTGTATGATGCTGTCCCCTGTGGATCAGTGCTAGAGAAGAGTTGACAAACCCTTTTTAATTGTTCACTATAGTATTTGAGTCAACCTTTCTTTCCAATGGATGTCATTATCACTATTTTTCTTTAAGGTAAATCACTATTACAAGAGAGGTAATGATTTATGGTGTTACTGCACAGGTGTTGTTGAAACAGATAGCAAATAAGGACTTCATATTTATTTTGAATGTGAGATGGAGAACAGGCTTAGAGGGACTTGGAGAAGTTGGGACTTATGTAACTCATTTTTATTGCTACCAAAAATTATTGGCAGTTTAGTAATAATGATGTCCACTTTGTTCTATTTTTAGCATAGTTTGGTTGGTAACTCATTATAATCTTAAATAAGGCTTTTTCTTGTCATTTGTGTTTTTACTTAATGAAAGAAAATATGACAAATTTCCTTGGTGTTCTTTGAAATTACGGATTAACAAGTGAGAATAAAACAGAAACTGATTTACCATGAGCCTTGCATAAAGATTTCCTTGATTTTGAAACTAAACTTGAAGTCAATATTAAACTGTCCCTGCCTTGATGCTTCAGGACACATATAACCTACACAGAACAGTTTGGCATATGGATATATATGATTTAGCACCTTTACTGACTCTTTCACTTAGCTCTCCAACAAGACTACAAGTGCCTTGTGAATAGGAATAAATGCTATATATTTCTTTTCTATTCTCACATTGTTTACTTCAAAATTCTGCACAAATTGCATGCTCAATAAACATACACTGAGTTATTTATGATCTTGTCCATCCTTTTTCCCTATGTCACTCTTGTTCTTCTTTTCCAAATATGAGTAAATGATTTAAAAAACATTCTTTTTTATTTCTAAGTTTCTGTGTAATTTCCTACACAGAATTTTAAGTAATTTTATTTATTTATTTTCGAGTAAATTAGAGAGTTTCCCATATACAGAATCTTTTGGCAACTAGTTGGAATGCAACTTATTTATGATACAATAGAGCAGGACTCAATAGTCACAAATAACCACACATATCAACCATCTTCACATAAGCTGACATCTGGACAACAAGCTCTTTCCTGGTAGAGTCAGCCTCCTGGGCAGTGAGTGTGCCATCTCTGTGATCTGTAAATATAAGCATTTCTTGCTAACTGCCATGCCAAGCACTTTGTGCATGCTCAGGCAAACAGCTTTCAAACTGAAGTGAAGAACTGGGGAGGAAGAAGGGAAAATATTGGGAACTGATGGATCTCTTGAAATTAGTCAAGTAGGTGGAGGAGTTTGTTTACGCAAACTTGGAAAGCTGTATGTTTTCTGAATCTCTCCTTGATCAACTTCACTCTCCCAATTCCACAGTACAACTTCAGGTCAACATTTCTTTTCCTCTTTGTCATATAGAAAAGTGGCAATTTTGAAGACTATATTTCCAAAATTCAGTCTTTTGAGCAAATATTGCTTGATTTATTGACCAAAATTCTTGGGTTTGCCTTGCATGTTTTATTCCTTTTCCAGAACAGCTGGTAGATAAATAGTTTCATTCATTTATTCATTCATTCATGTATTTATACTTTATTCAATAGACATTTTGCATATAACACACTCAAATTATATGTTGAATGCATGAATTATTTTATGACCATTCTATACTAGACATTTTCCTTAGATTTTGTCATTTTATCCTCTTCTATTCACATACACACACACACACACACATGCACAAAATGCCATTTTAAAAGTTAATTGCAATTTCCAAGCTCTGACCTTAAACATCCCAAACTTTTAACGTGACCTTGCAAGTATATTGTGTTCTTCAACTTCCTCAAGGCATATTTAATAGACAAACTTTCTTTTTCTTTATAGAATTCTACTTATGAAAATTGATTTATAATACATAACAGAAAAAGAAATACAAAATAGTTGCAAATTTAAATCATATCTAAATAACAGAATAAAATTTAGATTTTTTTATAGGCAAGGAATTTTGATAAGGCAGAGTGTGACATGTAGGGAATCTGTAAAACAGATGATGTGGTTAAAAGGTGAGATAAGAGGTGTATTGTGAGTTTATATCTAGTTCAGAAAGATTGTTATACAAATGAACATGCTTTTTATTTATTTTTCAAACATGCTTTTTAGAAAAAGAAAGATTGCCAATAACTTTGGTAAGAATTTTATAATTTTGCTAACATTTTTTTATAAAAATTCAATAAAGTTTTTGAATATGTATATAAAATAATAAGTTAATATTTATTTGAATGCTTACTCTCTGGGCCAGGTTCTATTCTAAGAACTTTACATACATTAACTCATGTAATGCTCCCAACGAATCTGTGAGGTAAGATACTTTTATTATCCCCGTTTTATGTATGAAAAAGTGATACCATCAAAGAGATAAATAATTTGCGCAAAATTATGTAGCTAGTAAGTAATACAACTGGGATTTATGCCAGGGAGTCTGGCTCTAGAATCTGTGCTCTTAACCACTTTGCTTAACCATCTACCATAATAACTAAACCATTTCTTATAGCTACATCAAATTCTTTCTGTACAGCAAAGCACTTTAAAAATATTTGGTAGAAATACTTTTTAAAAATATGTTTTCTAATTAGTAAACTTCATTTTTTAGAGTAGTTCTAGATTCATAGCAAAACTGAGCACAAAGTACAGAAAGTTCTCATTTACCCACAGACAACCTCCCCCACTATCAACAACTCACATTAGTGGTAAAGTTGTAAAACTGGTAAAACTATATTGACAAAACAGTAGCCAAAGTCTATAGTTTATTGGTGTTTACAGCCTATGGATTTTGACAAGTATATTACATATATCCACTATGAGACTATTATGCTGTATGGTTTTGCTGCCCTTAAAATTCTTCAGTGTTTTGCCTATTCATCCCTCCCTCTTCTCTATACCCAAGCAATCACAGATATTTTTACTATCTCCATAATCTTGCCTTTTCCAGAATACCATACAGTTGGAATCATACAGTATGTAGCCTTTTCATTGTCTTCTTTCATTTATTAAGATGAATTTAAAGTTCCTCCATGTCTTTTCATGGTTTGATAGCTCATTTCTTTTTGCCAATGAATAATATTCCATTATCTGGATGTAGCACTGTTTATTTCATTTGTCCACTAACCTACTGAAGGACACATTGGTCACTTCCAGGTTTTGGCAATTATGAATAAAGTTGCTATAAACATCCATGTGCAGGTTTTTGTGTGGCTATAAGTGTTCACTTCATTTGAATAAATACCAAGGAGTGTGATTGCTGGATCATTTGTTAAGAGTATGATTAGTTTTGTAAAAACCTGCCAAAATGTCTTCCAAAGTGACTTTACCACTTTGCATTCCCACCAAGAATGAATGAACGTTGCTGTTGCTCCACATCCTCATCAACAATGGTGTAAATGTTTTGGATTTTTGCAATTATGATAAGTATGTAGTAGTATCTCATTGTTATTTTAATTTTCAATATCCTACTGACATATGATGTTGAACATTTTTTCATATGCTCACTTGCCATCCATAGGTCTTCTTTGGTGAGATGACTGTTCAGATCTTTGACCTATTTTTTAATCATGTTTATTTTCTTATTATTGAGTTTTAAGATTTCTTTGTATATTTGAGATGAGTTCCCTATCAGATGTATCCTTTGCAAATATTTTCTCTCAGTCTGTGAATTTTTTTCTCATTCTCTTGACATTGTTTTTGGCAGAGAAGAAGTTTTTAATTTTAATGAAGTCCAGCTTATCAACTTTTTCTTTCATAGATGAGGCGTTTGGTGTTGTACCTAAAAAGTCATCACCATACCCAAGGTCGTCTAGATTTTTTCTGATGTTTTCTTGGAGTTTTATAGTTTCATATTTTACATTTAGGTCTATGATCCACTCTAAGTTAATTTCTGTGAAGGGTGTAAAGTCTGTCTCTAGATTTTTTTTTTTTTTTTTTGCATGTGAATGTCTAGTTGCCCCAGCACAATTTGTTGAAAAAAGTATCTTTGCTCCACTGTATTGCCTTTGCTTCTTTGTCAACGGTCAGTTGACTGTATTTATGTGGCTCTATTTCTGGGCTCTCTATTCTGTTTCAGTGATCTATTTATTTATTCTTTCACCAATATCACACTGTCTTAATTACTAAAGCTTTATAGTAAGTCTTGAAGTTGGGTAGTGTCTGTCCTCTAACGTCATTCTTATCCTTCAATACTTAGTTGGTTATTCTGGTCTTTCACTTCTCCTTTTATATGTTAGAATCAGTTTGTCAATATCCACAAAATGGTTCTGATTGGCTTTGACTGGAATTGTACTGAATCTATAAATCAAATTGGGAAGAAGTGACGTCTTGACAATAGTGAGTTTTCCTATCCATGAACATAGAATGTCTCACCATTTATTTAGTTCTTTGATTTCTTTCATCAGAGTTTTGTAGTTTTCCTCATATAGATCTTATACATTTTATTAGAGTTTTCATATTTGGGGTTCTAATGTAAATGAATGTGTTTTAAACTTCAAATTCCACTTGTTAATTTCTAGTATGTAGGAAAGTGATTTACTTTTGTATACTAATCTTCTAACCTGCTACCTTGGTATACAGTTGCCCCTCCATATCTGTGGATTCCACATCTGCAGATTCAACCATGGGTGAAAAATATATTTTTTTAATTCCAGAAGTTCCATGAAGCAAAATTTGAATTTGCCATGCACCAGCACCTATTTACATAGCATTTACATTGTATTAGGCATTATAAGTAATCTAGAAATGATTCAAAGTACACAAGAGGATGTCCATAGGTTACATGCAAATGCTACACCATTTTCTAAAAGGGACTTGCACATCCACAGATATTGGTATTCATAAGGATTCCTGAAACCAATCCACCATGGATACTGAGGGATGATTGTAATTGCTTATTAGTTCTAGGAGTTTTTTCTGTCAATTCTTTCAGACTTTCTACATAGACAATCATGTTATCTGCAAACCCAGCCAGTTTTATTTCTTGCTTCCCAATGTATATACCTGTTTTTTTCATTTTCTTGTCTTGTTGCATTAGTTAGTACTTCCAGTACCATGTCAAAGAACAGTGATGAGACAGGACATCTATACCTAGTTCCTGAATTTAGTAGGAAAGTGTTGAGTTTTTCACTATTAAGTATGATACTAGCAGTAGGGATTTTTGTTGTTGTTGTTGATCTTTTTTTACCAAATTGAGGAATTTCCCTCTTATTCCTAGTTTGCTGAGAAGTTTTTCTTCTTTTTTTTTTCTTTAATCATGAATGAGTGCTGGATTTTTTAAATGCTTTTTCTGCATTGATATGATCATGTGATTTTTCTTCTTTAACCTGTTGATGTAGTGGATTAATTCAATTGGTTTTGGAATGTTTAACCAACTTTGCATAATTGGGATAAATCCCACTCCATCATGGTGTTTACTTTTTTATACATTATTGTTGGAATTGATTTACTAAATTTTTTGAGGATATTTTTCATTAGTGTTCATTCTAGATATTGGTCTGTAGTTTTATTTTTATTTTTGTATTGTCTTTAGTTTGAGTATTAGACTACTGTTGGACTTATAGATTTAGAGTGTATGCCCTCTGATTTGATTTTTCTAGAAGAGATTGTAGAGAATTTATATAATTTTTTCCTTAAATATTTGGTAGAAGTTAGTAGTGAACCCATCTGGGCCTGGTGCTCTCTTTTGAAAGGTATTAATTTTTTTTTGGATTTTTCTTTTTATTCAAACAGAAAGTCAGAAAAATTATAATCATCCTCATCAGTTCACTCAGTCACATGTAATTAATTTTCTTCATCATGATCTTTTGTTAGCACTTTTAAAATCCATCAGTTTTCCATTAGAGTTCTGAAAATGCTTATTTATTCAGTT
Organism: Monodon monoceros; assembly: GCF_005190385.1. Taxonomy (NCBI): domain Eukaryota; kingdom Metazoa; phylum Chordata; class Mammalia; order Artiodactyla; family Monodontidae; genus Monodon; species Monodon monoceros. Next base: position 76,303,813 of record NW_021703779.1, on the reverse strand, counting down.
CAGCAGTATAGTCAGTTACCAGAAACCTGTACTTGTCAGAGTCTTTTCCATGAATTCCTTGAAGATGAAATCCTTTTATAGGAACATTTTTGCAAAAGCATCAGGGTACACCCAGAACTCCCTGTAAATGACAAAAGAAATAAAAATGACCACAGTTAAAGATTTGACAAAAGTTCATAATAATGCAATTGACAAGGAAATTTAGTTATTTCTGAGATATACATTTTAAAGTAATAACGAGAATTATGACTTATAACATTATACCAGAACATATAACATTTTTAGAAATTTCATGTAATGTCTGAAACATTTATATTAACATATTTCCATACAAATAACCCAAAGAAAGTTTAATATTAGTTGTTTTTTTCTTTGTTTACTTTTTATACTGCAGGTTCTTATTAGTCATCAATTTTATAAACATCAGTGTATACGTGTCAATCCCAATCACCCAATTCAGCACACCACCATCCCCACCCCATGGCGGTTTTCCCCCCTTGGTGTCCATATGCTTGTTCTCTACATCTGTGTCTCAACTTCTGCCCTGCAAACTGGTTCATCTGTACCATTTTTCTAGGTTCCACATACATGCGTTAATATACAATATTTGTTTTTCTCTTTCTGATGTACTTCACTCTGTATGACAGTCTCTAGATCCATCCACGTCTCAACAAATGACTCAATTTCGTTCCTTTTTATGGCTGAGTAATATTCCATTGTATATATGTACCACAACTCCTTTATCCATTCATCTGTTGATGGGCATTTAGGTTGCTTCCATAACCTGGCTATTGTAAATAGTGCTGCAATGAATATTGGGGTGCATGTGTCTTTTTGAATTATGGTTTTCTCTGGGTATATGCCCAGTAGTGGGATTGCTGGATCATATGGTAGTTCTATTTTTAGTTTTTTAAGGAACCTCCATACTGTTCTCCATAGTGGCTGTATCAATTTACATTCCCACCAACAGTGCAAGAGGGTTCCATTTTCCCCACAGCCTCTCCAGAATTTGTTATTTGTACATATTCTGATGATGCCCATTCTACTGGTGTGAGGTGATACCTCATTGTAGTTTTGATTTGCATTTCTCTAATGATTAGTGATGTTGAGCCGCTTTTCATGTGCTTCTCGGCCATCTGTATGTCTTCTTTGGAAAAATGTCTATTTAGGTCTTCTGCCCATTTTTGGATTGGGTTTTTTGTTTCTTTAATATTGAGCTACATGAGCTGTTTATATATTTTGGAGATAAATCCTTTGTCTATTGATTCATTTGCAAATATTTTCTCCCATTCTGAGGGTTGTCATTTCATCTTGTTTATGGTTTCCTTTGCTGTGCAAAAGCTTTCAAGTTTCATTAGGTCCCATTTATTTATTTTTGTTTTTATTTCCATTACTGTAGGAGGTGGGTCAAAAAAGATCTTGCTGTGATTTATGTCAAAGAGTGTTCTTCCTATGTTTTCCTCTAAGATTTTATAGTGTCCTGTCTTACATTTAGGTCTCAAATGCATTTTGAGTTTATTTTTGTGTATGGTGTTAGGGAGTGTTCTAATTTCATTCTTTTACAAGTAGCTGTCCAGTTTTCCTGGCACCACTTATTGAAGAGACTGTCTTTTCTCCATTGTATATCTTTGCCTCCTTTGTCATAGATTAGTTGACCATAGGTGTGTGTGTTTATCTCTGGGCATTCTATCTTGTTCCATTGATCTATGTTTCTGTTTCTGTGCCAGTACCATATTGTCTTGATTACTGGAGATTTGTAGTATAGTTTGAAGTCAGGGAGTCTGATTCCTCCAGCTCCGTTTTCTTCCCTCAAGACTGCTTTGGCTATTCGGGGTCTTTTGTGTCTCCATACAAATTTTAAGATGATTTGTTCTAGTTCCATAAAAAATGCCGTTGGTAATTTCATAGGGATTGCATTGAATCTGTAGATTACTTTGGGTAGTTTAGTCATTTTCACAATATTGATTCTTCCAATCCAAGAACATGGTATATCTCTCCATCTGTTGGTATCATCTTTAATTTCTTTCATCAGTGTCTTATAGTTTTCTGCATACAAGTCTTTTGTCTCCCTAAGTAGGTTTATTCTTAGGTATTTTATTCTTTTCATTGCAATGATAAATGGGAGTGTTTCCATAATTTCTCTTTCAGATTTTTCATCATTATTATTTAGGAATGCAAGAGATTTCTGTGCATTCGTTTTGTATCCTGCAACATTACCAAATTCATTGATTAGCTCTAGTACTTTTCTGGTGGCAGTTTTAGGATTCTCTATGTATAGTATCATGTCATCTGCAAACACTGACAGTTTTACTACTTCTTTTGCAATTTGTATTCCTTTTATTTCTTTTTCTTCTCTGAATGCCGTGGCTAGGACTTCCAAAACTATGTTGAATAAAAGTGGTGAGAGTGGACATCCTTGTCTCGTTCCTGATCTTTGAGGAAATGTTTTCAGTTTTTCACTATTGAGAATGATGTTTGTTGTGGGTTTGTCGTATATGGCCTTTATTATGTTGAACTAGGTTCCCTCTATGCCCACTTTCTGGAGAGTTTTTATCATAAATGGGTGTTGAATTTTGTCAAAAGCTTTTTCTGCATCGATTGAGATGATCATACGGTTTTTATTCTTCAATTTGTTAATATGGTGTATCATATTGATTGATTTGCATATATTGAAGAATCCTTGCATCCGTGGGATAAATCCCACTTGATCGTGGTGTATGATCCTTTTAATGTGTTGTTGGATTCTGTTTGCTAGTATTTTGTTGAGGATTTTTGCATCTATATTCATCAGTGATATTGGTTTGTAATTTTCTTTTTTTGTAGTGTCTTTGTCTGGTTTTGGTACCAGGGTGATGGTGGCCTCATAGAATGAGTTTGGGATTGATCATTCCTCTGCAATTTTTTGGAAGAATTTGAGAAGGATGGATGTTAGCTATTTTCTAAATGTTTGATGGAATTTACCTGTGAAGCCATCTGGTCCTGGACTTTTGTTTTATTGGAAGCTTTTTAGTCACAGTTTCAATTTCTTTACTTGTGATTGATCTGTTCATATTTTCTATTTCTTCCTGGTTCAGTCTTGGAAGGTTATACCTTTCTAAGAATTTGTCCATTTCTTCCAGGTTGTCCATTTTATTGGCATAGAGTTGCTTGTAGTAGTCTCTTAGGATGCTTTGTATTTCTGCAGTGTCTGTTGTAACTTCTCCTTTTTCATTTCTAATTTTATTGATTTGAGTCCTCTCCCTCTTTTTCTTGATGAGTCAGGCTAATGGTTTATCAATTTGGTTTATCTTCTCAAGGAACCAGCTTTTAGGTTTATTGATCTTTGTTATTGTTTTCTTTGCTTCTATTTCATTTATTTCTGCTCTGAATTTTATGATTTCTTTCCTTCTGCTAAGTTTGGGTTTTGTTTGTTCTTCTTTCTCTAGTTCCTTTAGGTGTAAGGTTAGATTGTTTACTTGAGATTTTTCCTGTTTCTTGATGTAGGCTTGTATAACTATAAACTTCCCTGTTAGAACTGCTTTTGCTGCATCCCATAGATTTTGGATCATCCTGTTTTCATTGTCATTTGTCTCTAGGTAATTTTTTTATTTCCTCTTTGATTTCTTCAGTGATCTCTTGGTTATTTAGTATTAATTTAGTATTAATTATTGATTTGATTTCTTCAATATATATAGGCCTATTCAGATTTTTTTTTCTTATGTGAAATTTGGCAATTCCATGGGATTGATCTTTTTCTTCTAGGTTATTCAATCTGTGGGCACAGAGTTTTTAAATTATGTTTCTCTATTAACTTTTTAATGTCCATGGTATCTGCAGTGATATCCCCTTTTTCATTTCTGATATTAGTAATTTGGGTCTTCTCTCTTTTTCTTAGTTTGCTTGAATAGAGATGTATCAATTTTATTGATATTTCAAGGAACCAGCTTTGGGTTTGTTGATTTTCTCTATTGATTTATTGCTTTTAATTTCATTTATTTCTACTCTAATTATGAATAGTTGTTTCCTTCTGTTTACTTTGGATTTAATTTGCTCTTATTTTCCTACTTTGCTAAGGTTGAAGCTTAGGTTATTGCTTTAGGTACTTACTGTTTTCTAATATATGCATTCAATTCTATAAGATTCCCTCTAAACATTTCTTCTGCTGCATTCCACAAATTTTTGTAAATTGTGTTTTCACTTTCTTTAGTTCAAGATATTGTTTTTTTAATTTCTCTTGAAATTTCTTTTTTGACACTTTAAAAGTGTGTTGTTTGTGGTTTTCCAACTACCTTTCTGTTGTTGATTTCTAGTTCAATCCCTCTGTGGTCTGAGAACAGACATTATATGTGTTCTATTTTTTTTAAAATTTCTTAAGGTGTGTTTTATGACCCAGGATGTTTTCAATCTTGATGAGTGGTTCATGTGAGCTTGAGAATAATGTATATTTTGCGGTTGTTGGATGAAGTAATCTATAGTTGTCAACTACATGTACTTGTTTGATGGTACTATTGAGTTCAACTATGTCTTACTGAAGTTCTTCCTACTGGTTATGTCCATTTATGATAAAAGGGAGATCAAGTCTCCACCTATAACAATGGATATATCAATTTCTCCTTGCAGTTCTGTTGGTTTTTGTCTCTCATATTTTGATGCTCTGTTGTTAGACACATATATTAAGGATAGTTATGTCATTTTGGAATACTGACTCCTTTATCATTATATGTTGTTCCTCTTTATCCCTAATATTTTTTCTTGCTCCAAAGTCTACTCTGTCTGAAATTAATATAGCTACTCCTGCTTTCTTTTGGTTAGTGTTAGCATAGAATACCTCTCTCTGTTCCTTTACTCTTAGTGTATATGTATTTATATTTAAAGTGGGTTTCTTGCAGACAACATATATTTAGGTCTTGTTTTTTGATCCACTCTAACAGTCTCTTTCTTCTAATTGATGTATTTAGACCATTGATGACTGATATAGCTGGATTAATATCTAGTATATTTGTTACTGTTTTCTGTTTGTTGCACTTGTTCTTTGCTCCTGCTTTTGTCTTCCAGAAGTTTTCTGCGTTTTGTTGTTTTACTTGGGCATTTTATATGATTTCACTTTTTCTCCTTTCTTGGCATATCAAGTTATTTCTTTTGTTACTTTTTATTAATGGTTTCTCTAGAGTTTTCAGTATACATTTACAACTAGTATAAGTCCACTTTCAAACAACACTATACCACTTCACAGGTAGTGCAACTACCTTATAATAACAAAAGAGTATTAATTTTTCAATCCTGTCCCTTTTATCATTGCTGTCATTCATTTCCTTTATATATAAACATATATATATATATTCAAATACATTTGTAGCTGTTACAAACTGTTATCTGTTAGATTAATTTTAAAAAGAAAAATGAAAACTATTTTATTTATTTCAATTATGCTTTGTCCAGTGATTTTTCCTTTCTTCATAATCTAGATCCAGTTTTCTGAACTATATTATTTTACTTCTCTGAAGATATCCTTTTATTAGTTCTTGCAATATATGTCTATTGGTAACAAATTCTCTCTATTTTTGTTTGTCTGAGTCATTCTTTGTTTCTCTAGCCCTTAGTTTATTAATCATAGTTTTTTTTTTAATTTCTGGTATGATAATTCCAACATTCCTGTCATATATGACTCTGATCTTGATGGTTGTTCTGTGGCTTCAATTGTTTTTTGTTTTTTAGTATGCCTTGTAATTTTTTTTTGAATGGCAGACATAATGTACAGGGAAAAAGAAACTGCAGTAAATAGACCTTTAGTAATGCAGTGCAAAAGTTTTTATCCACACTGAGCCTCCAGCGATTTATCAATTACAGTTTGTTTTTTTCCTACCCTGGTACAGGTCCTTGCAGAGATTTCTGCTTGTGGGTTTCTGTTCAGGTAAGTTGTGATTCCCCGTATCTACCTGTCTGTATCTACAATTTGGGGGGCAGAAGTTTGCTTTGTAACTTCACTTTCCTGACAGACCTAAGAAGAGTTGTTGAGTTTTCAATTTGTTCAACATTTTATTTGTTAGGACAGAGTTAATACTTTCAAGATCTTTACAAGCCATCCAGAAGTGTTACTTTTTTAAAATACTATTTTAGATGATAGTAGTCTTACTAGTGTTCTCAAAGTAACTCTCAAGTATGATATTTAAGAAATTTAAGGAACATAAAGGAAGAATTCAACATTCCTTATTCAATTTAAATTTTTCTCTTTTCCATGATTGAAGCTTTATGCTTAGGATTACATATTGTGATAATTGAACAGGCCTTCTTTTTGCTAATATGTTCCATTAATTTTACTATAATAGTAGTAATATAGATTTATTAGCAACAAATAGCATAAAGATGGAGAATCATTAATTATAAATCTTTCTAGACTTTGCTTTTATAATAGTATACAAATCCTGTACAATAACAACATGGCATTGTTTTCTGGCACACCATACAAGTATTCCCCACTCTACTTTGCAATTTTATATGTCCAAATAGGCAAACATAAAGAAGTGGTTGCCTAAGTGTCCATGGACAGATGAATGGATAAAGAAGATGTGGCACACATATACAATGGAATATCATTCCACCATGAAAAGAAATGAAATTGAGTTATTTGTAGTGAGGTGGATGGACCTAGAATCTGTCATACAGAGTGAAGTAAGTCAAAAAGAGAAAAAAAATATATAAAAAAATATATAAATATATATATGGAATCTAAAAGAAAAAATGGTTCTGATGAACCTAGGGGAAGGACAGGAATAAAGACGCAGACATAGAGAATGGACTTGAGGACACGGGGAGGGGGAAAGGTAAGCTGGGATGAAGTGAGAGAGTAGAATTGACATATATACACTATGAAATGTAAAATAGATAGCTAGTGGGAAGCAGTTGCATCACACAGGGAGATCAGCTCGGTGCTGTGTGACCACCCAGAGGGGTGGGATAGGGAGGGTGGGAGGGAGATGCAAGAGGAGGGGGATATGGTGATATGTGTATACACATAGCTGATTCACTTTGTTACACAGCAGAAACTAACACAACATTGTAAAGCAATTATACTCCAATAAAGATGTTAAAAAAATAAAGAAATGGTTGCATAGAAATAGGTTTGGGAACAATATGGTGAAACTATTTTTAATCAAATCCCAAACATAGAATATAATATAACATAATGGAATGAATGAATGTAGATTATGTAACCAGAATAACATAGGTTCAAATCCTAGATTCAGCCCTGTTCTAGCTTTGCAACTGCAGGCAAGTTATATGGATTTTCTGTTTCTCAGGTTTTAAAATCAAGATATTAGGTTTATTTCTGTCTTTCTTTGAGTTCCACACAAAGTAGTCCTTTAGACAATGTCTGGGGTACTTATTTAGAAGATGATTCCAGGAAGCACAAGAGAGAGTAGAGAAAGTGAGAGAAGGAAGGAAGTCAATTAGGGGTGTGTTGATGTGCAGATTGCTAATGTGGACAACTGATGCCCAGTCCTGCTGGTCATCCTCTGAGATATTGTGCAGAACATGCCTCTGAAATGCCCTGCTGAAGGACAAAAAAGCTGGGGTCTTCATTCACTTATTCCCATCTTTCATTGCTGAGAATTATTTTGTGAGAATTAAATCCCCTGCCCTTGGTGCTGCCCTGCCTTCATGCTGAGCAAGCTCCTGATCTACAGGAGAAAGCTCTGAGGCAGAGAAGCAGAGGGCTGCCTGTGTTTGAAGAAGGAAGTTGCTACTATCAGTGCAGGTGAGCTTAAAGATGAGCAGAGTGTATACAGAATGAGGCTACAATACTTAATATTGTATATAAAAAACCTAAGATCATCTATCACGTAATAGATATTACATAAATGTAGCTATTAATTATTTTTATTTTTAATTAATTCAGAAAATAACTGGGAAAGTATAATACCTATATCAAAAATCATTTATGAAATTGAATATCATGGAATCTTTCAAATAGCACTATTTTCCTTGCAAGCTCAGTAAACTTATCTGCTGATTCCTTTGTGGAAGAGAAGATGGCATCTATATACCTAGGGGTAAAAGTAAAAAAGAGCATCTTTACTCCATTTTTGTATAATCAGATTAGACTGTGCTAACTTTGCCAGTATGGGATACTTTTTACCACATTACCAGCAATGCTCACTGTACATCGTAGGTAGATTTAGAGTTTAAAATGACACTGGAAACATATCCTGTCTTAATTTGATCCTACTCAGGTCCAACATGAGACCTAAAGAAGAAATCTAAGCTGATAGTAACATTGACATTACTTTCATGAGCATAAGAAACTACAGCTAAATTCTCAATCTCTTTGACGGTATAATATACTTCAATCAGGATTCTAGATTTGATTCTTTTATCTATTTTAAGTGAATTAGGCACTCAATTGACATCAGTGGAAATTGAAGTTCTCTGTAACTGTTCCAGATATCACGAATTCTTCCATGTAAACTTTACAAAGGTATCCCATAACCCTAATCTGAATAGATCGCTTCTGGCAGTGGCGCTACATTGCCCTTCACTGGTCCTTTCTAATCAGTAAGTGTCTGTTTTTTTAGAACGGATGACTAGAAAAAGATACACTGCCGCTATTTAAGGCCTATGTGAATCTTGGTGATATATATATATATACTGAAACATGGAAGTTAAAATGGGCCAGATCTATTCAAACTCTTTAATGCTACCCTGTTCTAACTGCTTTGAACATGGATATAAAGTAATGGCTTCCATATTACCATGGGTGACTCTGATGACTCGATTAGGAAATAAACATTTTCTGACAATCAAAGCCCTCTGTTACCAATACTAGGCATCTAATTACTTTATCTTCTTTGTGGATTTCTGTTTTAACCATCAGTGCTTACGTTATGAAACGAAATTATTTATTAATTTGTGCTCTAAATGTCCACTTCATAAAACTCCTGGATGATGAGGACATCTATAACCTGTGCTTGGATCATGGAGTCATTGTGTTCATTGTGTTTACAAGCTTACTACATTACTTCCCAGTAACATAATTACTTACAAGATTCTGAAAATATGTTTCTTTAATAAAATGTTTCCATTTAATAAATGATGAGAATATCATACTGCACTGTTGGAATAACTGTCTACAATCAGTGATTTTTTTAAAATTACAAAGTAATTTCTATATATGTTTTAATATATTATAGGAGAGGAGCTAATTATTTGCACCAAAGACCTGATACTGTATTTTCAAATAATATATTATTTTTCTAGATTTTAGAATTCTTTTATAAATGTTTTTAGAAATGAAAGTCCAACAATTACGTTGCGAGATTATTGGCTAAGAATGAATCTGGGTGGTACATTATACTTGAATACACTTTTGTTTGTTTTTAACGCATTTATTTTTAATTATAACATATATAAAGAAACTCCATAAAATATTTGCATAGCTTAGCATTTTATTACAAAGTGAACATCTTGTAACCACCACTCAGGTCAAGAAATAGAGCACCTTCTTGATCACAAAGTTTTCTCTCTCCCTTAGAGATAAATGTTACCATATTTTTTTGTGTGAAAATCACTTGTTTTCTTTATAGTTTTGCTACCTACTCACATATTCATGAATACTATAGTTATTATCACCTGTTTTTGTACTTTATAAAATTTGAATATATGTGTTCTCTTGAGACTGACCTCTTTTTTATAATATCATGTTTATAAGATTAGCTCTTATTGGGTGTGATTGTAGTTCCTTCATTTTCATTGCTTCATAGTGTGGTGCTTGTATGAATATATCATAATTCTATGACTGTACACTTTTGTATGGATATTTGGGTTGTTTCCTGTTGGGGCTATTATGAACAGTGCTGTATCCTTGTGGACATGTGCATGCATTTCCTAATATATAATGAGGAATGGAATTGCTAGGTCATAAGGTATGAGTGTCTTCAGTTTTATAAGGTATACACAAACTATTCTCAAAAGTGGTTTTAGGAGCTTACACCCTAAACAGCATAATACAAATTTCCACATCTTAAAGTGATAGCTTTCAATGTTTCACCATTAAGAATGATATTTTTCTAGCTTTTAAAAAATATATTCCTTATTGGATTAAAGAAATTCCCTTCTGTTAATAATGTCCTAAATGTTTTAATCTAAAATGGATTTAAGCATCCAAAGTAACCATTAGTAAATTTAGATATTTTAAATTTTATCACTAATGGATGTGCAGTGGTTTCTCAGTGTGATGTTAATTTATATTTTGTTGATTAATGTGGTTGAACAACTTTTCATATGGTTATTGTCCATTTTGATTTTCTTCTTGTGAAGTTCCATTCAAATATATTGAACTTTTTTTTTAAATCGGCATTGTTTATTCTGTGTTTTTTTCTAATAGGTAGGGGTTTACTATATATTCTGAGGACTTGTTTATTGTTGGTTACATGCACTGTGACTGTCTACTACCACTCTATGGCTTATGTTTTAATGCTTTTTTTTGATGTCCTTTGATGAATATAAGTTTTAAAATTTAATATATTTTAATTTATCAAATTTTCCTTTTCTGTTATAAAGATATTCTCTAACATTGTCTTTTAAAAAGCTTTGTTGTTTTGTCTTACAAATGTAGGTATTTAATCTACCTGGAATTAATATTTGGGTATGGTGAATGGTGTCCAATTATTTTTTCACATGTATATTGTTCCAGAACCATTTGTTTAATAAAAGTAAATGATAAATAGATAAAGATGTCTTCATATCATCAGTGCAACCTCTGATTATAAATCAAGTGTCTTTCTCTAAGTGTGTGAAAGCACTTTTCTTGGCTTTCTATTCCGTTAATCTATCAGGCTTAATACTTAACTCACCATCTTAATTTTTAAAACTTAACAATAGTCATTATTACAAGTTTATATAGTGTTAGAATCTGATAGAGCTATTATTTTTTAACATTACCCTGACCCTTCTTGGCCCTTAGAATTTCTATACAAATTTTAGAATCAGCTTATCAAGTTTAACACAAGAAAAACCTGTTGGAAATTTGACTGTGATGGCATTTAATCTATAAACCAATTTTGTATAGTTAATCTTTTTAAGATACTAGGTCTCCTAATTTTTGAACATTGTGTATCTCCTTTTTTTAGGTAGCCTTTAATGTCTCACAATGAAGTTTTCTAATTTTTCTAATTTTCTCTTGGCTATTTTCTTCTTATTTGATATTTTTGGTATGTTTGACATAAAGTGGTATCCTTTCAAATTTCGGCTTATATATAGAAAGACAAATAATTTTTTGCTTGTATATAGAAAGACATAATATTTTATTGATCTTATATCCAGTACACAACAGAATTCTAGTTTTCATGTTAATAGTTTTTTCGCAGATTTATTTGGATTTCCAACATAACAAAACTCCATCTTCTGTAAATAATAATAGTTGTATTTATTTTTAGTCACTTTTCCTTTTATTTATTTATATATGTAATCATTTATCTATTTATTTATAGCTTACTGTACTGCCTAAAACATATGGTACACTGTTAAATATAAATTGTTATAGCAGTGTTCTTGATGTATGCTGCTGCTAAGAAAGTTGACTCCAGATTTAAAAAAACAATGAACATCTTTAAAAGCATTAACATCTCATGCAACTCAATATCAAAAAAACAAACAACCCAGTCCAAAAATGGGCAGAAGACCTAAACAGACATTTCTCCAAAGAAGACATACAGGTTGCCAACAAACACATGAAAGAATGCTCAACATCACTAATCATTAGAGGATTGCAAATCAAGACTACAATGAGGTATCACTTCACACCAGTCAGAATGATCATCATCAAAAAATCTACAAACAATAAATGCTGGAAATGGTGTGGAGAAAAGGGAACCCTCTTGCACTGTTGGTGGGAATGTAAATTCATACAGCCACTATGGAGAACAGTATGGAGGTTCCTTAAAAAACTAAAAACAGAACTACCATAGGACCCAGCAATCTCACTACTAGGATATACCCTGAGAAGACCATAATTCGAAAAGAGTCATGTACTACAATGTTTATTGCAGCTCTATTTACAATCGCCAGGACATGGAAATAACCTAATTGTCCATTGACAGATGAATGGATAAAGATGATGTGGCACATATATACAATGGAATATTACTCAGACATAAAAAGAAATGAAATTGAGTTATTTGTAGTGAGGTGGTTGGACCTAGAGTCTGTCATACAAAGTGAAGTAAGTCAGAAAGAGAAAAACAAATACTGTATGCTAACCCATATATATGGAATCTAAAAAAAAAAATGGTTCTGAAGAACCTAGGGGCAGGACAGGAATAAAGACGCAGACATTGAGAATGGACTTGAGGACATGGGGAGGGGGAAGGGTAAGCTGGGACGAAGTGAGAGAGTGGCATGGTTATATATACACTACCAAATGTAAAATAGATAGCTAGTGGAAAGCAGCCACATAGCACAGGGAGATCAGCTTAGTGCTCTGTGACCATCTAGAGAGGTGGGATAGGGAGGGTGGGAGGGAGACACAAGAGGGAGGAAATATGGGGCTATATGTATATATATAGCTGATTCACTTTGTTGTACAGCAGAAACTAACAACCATTGTAAAGCAATTATACTCCAATAAAGATGTTAAAATAAAGACATTAAAATTAACTTGGAATGCAGTGATTCCCAAAGTAATTAAGTTACTGAAACAGTCTATGTTTGAAATCATCAAGTATATGACTTATTTCATTATTTATGGACTCTTTACTAATTCAGAAGTGTTTCTACTATTAACTTTATTTTTACTGTTTTGAATTATCCTTTCCTCAGTTATACTGTGTATGCCAAATTTGCTTAATTTTAGATAGCTGATCCTTTTCAAAAAGAATCTGGCTTCTTCATATTTGTACATTTCCATGAAGTCCATTTAGTGGTCTATGTAGATATCTTTGGAGGCAAACAGGAATATAACTACATAGTAACCTCAGGCTGCCCTGGGCTTCCTTAGCCGTGCAGAATGATTCAGTCTTATGGGGGAAGTTATGTAGCCATTAAGGACAGGGTTTGCAAATTCCTTCAGGATGAAATGGTGGTAGTCAAAAATGGTTTTCTGGTCTGGGCACCAATCCAACACTAATAGGTGCAGGAAAAGAAAATGTTACTGTATAAGGATTTAATTTCAGGGAGGATGATAGTACTTTTGGAAAGGCGTATATATTTAAAAATTGATTTGAATATATATGCAAATTATTTTACAAAGTTGCTCATCTTCTCCCTATCAGAACAATTTTAAAGCAGTGGAGCTTTATAACCCATGCTTATGTTGGGAAACTGAAGATTATATAACATGTACCAAAGACATCATGTTCACAGATGTAGGCTTAATCTTGGGGAAGAAATATATATATATTACTGACCATCCTCACATTTTTGTGAATACTGTTCCTCACTTGCTAAAGGGTGGTTATTATCTCCCCATCCCCTAAATGACCCAAATCTTTTCTTCATAGATAAGGGAAAGTGTAACAGTTTAGAAAAGTTCAAGGAGTTAAAAGCACTGTGACTAACACCTCAGGTTACAACTTAACACAAAATCTGAGTTTAATTATACACTGTGTTTGTTGTCAAACATACTGGCAAATAAGAGAGAATGAATGGCCTGGAAGGCAAGATTACATACACTATCATGGTTGGTGGTAAGAACAACAACCATTACAGCTAAAGCTTTTATTTTTTATTTTTTTTAATATAAAGGGAAACAATGTGTTTTTCACAATTAAAGAAAAAAAAGTTTGCCAATACTATATATAGTATTGAGAAATATATATTAAGAAAAAAACCCACTAGATTCCATTTTAAATAGGTACTAAACTTTTATTTAAATAGATGAAAAAATTGCCAAAGTAGTTTGCTTAATTTGCAGCAAATCTAACCATTTGTCTCAGTTCTTGTCGTTCCTGAATTTAGATTAATGACATGCTTGTTTTGTTTATCTAGCAATAGTTGCTGTTGTTAAACAATTCACTTTACAAGTGACTACAGATACCTATTGAGGCTGACATCTACATCATCCGCATTCCTAAGTAACTCTATACTATTTCTTTTCCTGGGGGAATTATATAGAATATTATGTTTCCTTCTGTAACTGGTAAAACACAAATATTTCTTTCAATAATGATCTTTCCTTAACACTTTTATTCTGTTCCAAATACACTTCAAATTCAGTAAATCCTTTAAATTTTCTTTCTTTTTTTTTTTTTTTTGCGGTACGCGGGCCTCTCACTGTTGTGGCCTCTCCCATTGCGGAGAACAGATTCCGGACGTGTAGGCTCAGCAGCCATGGCTCACAGGCCCAGCCGCTCCACGGCATGTGGGATCTTCCCGGACCGGGGCACGAACCCGTGTCCCCTGCATCGGCAGGCGGACTCTCAACCACTGCGCCACCAGGGAAGCCCCCAAATTTTCATTTTTATGTTCTTACAGTTCTGAGTTAGTAAATACTGAAGCTGTATAAAAAATTCAGAAAATATTGGAGACTATCTCTACTCTTATAACTGGTTCAATTATTTTAATTACTTTAACTGGACAACTCTGGTAATTCTCCCTCTCCCCAAACACACAAACACATAAAAACAAGCACATACACACACGCAAACACACAAGTGTGGGAAAGTTTGCTTATTTAGCCTAAATGATCAAATCGATATTTGTGTAATTTGGTGTTGGGTTGCACCCTGCAAGCCTGCAAGCCTTGTACTTGCCCAGCCTCAAGAACGAAGAAGAGCCTGGAGTCAGCCCTGACAGAGACATCAATGGTTTAATGGATAGGGAAATCTTACACATCTGAAGCAAGGTCCTGGAGCAATACCAATGCCACTGCCACTATGTGTGGCAGATGGCAGGCATTGCATGGGGTGGAGGGTGGGGGACGGATTACCAGTTATAGTGGATTATAGGTTGGTTCATTTGTTACCAGGGAAACTGTCAAAGGAACAAGCACCTCACCGCCCTTTGATAAGCTATGGTAATAGAAATGATCTGGCCTAAAGTTTAGAACAACTAGTTGGGGCCTGGGGCAAGTATGTAGGCATTTACTGATTAGGCTCTGTAATTGAGAGGGAATGTCAGTCTTGTGAGTAGGGTTTAGGTGAAGCAGGGACTGGTCGAGCAAGGGATGTACAGAGAGCAAGAGAACAGCCATGTTGGGTGGCCTGAGCATATCTTTGGACACGACCATAAAAGAGTAAGATCAACGTAAATTTGTGAGTTCTGATTTGGCAGAGGCTAATTTCATTTGAGTCTCTCCCTTCTTTCTGGATTTTATCCTGCATTTATAACAATAGAAAACAAACCATTTCTTTGTCAGAAGAGATCAGAATGTGTGTTTTCTACAACTCGATTTACAAATAGGTACTGCCCACCTTCTGTGATCTCAGCTCTGTGGCAGATGTAGCTACTAGAGAAAAGCAGATAGAAAAGAGGGGGCCGTATTTGAAGAAAAGTGAGTTTTTCTGGCATACAGTAGTTAACCTTGCCAACATAATGCACATTTTTTTCTTGGAGATTATGTTGTGTTGTGAGGGTGGGGTGTTGTTAAGGCCATAGGAGAGTGATAAGGCATGAAGATTACTACAGAGATATTTATTGAGGGTTTGAAAATGAAATTTTCCATTCTAATGGGGAACTGTACATATATGGGTTTTAAGATAGTAATCACTTGTGTCCAAAAGCTATGAACAACTTTAGGGACATTAAAGCAAATTGCCAAAATAATTTCAAAAGAACTCTAAAAAGTTGAACCTTGATCAGCAATAGTTGATCAAGTGCATGTTTTAACTACAAGTTCACCAACATTGACTAAGTTTTTAAGTTTTACAATTTGATAGGTGAAAATGTTGTCTCATTAAATTTGCATTTCCTTGGCTAGTTACCTTGGACATAATATGTTTGCTATCCAGTTGTTATTTCTTTTTTTAAAAATAAATAGTTGCCTGTTGATATATTTCGCATGTAAACTACTTTTGTATTGATTTTTGTGATCTCTTTATATAAAAATTGTAACCATTGATCTAGCACAACTGGTGTGAATAATTTCCAGTTTCTAGTTGGCTTTAGATTTTCATTTCATTAAGAGAAATATAGGAGGAAAATGTTAATCTAGACAAAGTTATTGAGCTTTAATTTTTATTTATTCCATTGTATTTTAAGAATTTTTAAAGTTCATCAATTTTATTCATTATAAAATCATATCTATTCATTAAATAAAATTTGAAATATCCAAAAAAAATACAAAACTAAAAAAAAATATTACACATCGTCTCACTTTTCAGGGAGCCTCATCTCTACTATAAATATTTTGTTGAATTTCCTTTCAGTATCCTTTTTGTCCTACATGGGAAGGTTTTATGTTGCTGTTATTGTTTCCTCATTAGCAAAATGCATACTGCTTCATTTTATGATGATATGACATCATAATATTATATAATAATCTCTCTTTCCTGTCATGTTACATTTCATCATGTCATGCAATTTATCTATTACTTTTTTTTTTTTTGGCTGTGCTACGCAGCCTGCAGGACCTTATTTCCCCAAGCAGGGTTTGAATCTGGGCCCCCAGCAGTGGAAGCGTGGAGTCTTAACCACTGGACTGCCAGGGAATTCCCTTATTTATTAAATAAATATTTACCATCATTACCTATCAGTCACTCTTCTAGGCACTGGGATAGCAATGAACAAAATCCCTGCTTACATGGAGAATACATTGTAGTGGTAGTGGGGTGGGGGAAAGTAATGCAAATAAGCATAAAATATGTCAGGTATTTTTAAATGCTATGAAGAAAAATAAGTTCTGTTAAGTAAGAGGAATAAAGAGTTCTAGAAGGGAATAAGATTTGCAATTTTATATAGAGGGGTGAGGAAAAGTCTTTTTTATTTGGTGACATTTTAGCTGAGACGTGATTAAATGGGTAGAATGAACCATGCATATACCTGGGTAAAGACAGTTCCAGACAAAGGGACAGAACAGGACCAGAGGAACTGACATGGGAATGTGCTTAATATTTCTGAGAATACTGAAGTGATAGTGTGGTGGGAGTGTCATGAGAGAAGGGAAGAGGAATAAAAGATTCAATCAGTGATGTAAGGTCATGGTAAATACTTTGAGTTTCACTGAGTGTGAGATGGACCGCTATTGGACATTGAGAGCAGGGAAATTACATGATCTGACTTATTTTTGTAAGGAATAATCCTGCCAGTTGTGTGAAGAATAGAGTGTAGGAAGAAAAAGATGAGATCAGGGAGCTCTATTAGGAGTCTGCTGAAGTAATCTGAGTGAGAGATGATGGTGGTTTGGACTGACTTGCTGGCAATAGAGGTGATAATGTCATAGACTTTGAATATACCTTCAAGGCTTAGCTATCACAATTTCCTGACTGACTGGATGTGAGATGTGAGAAAAATAAAGGAGTCAAGAACAATTCCAAGGTTTCTAGCCTAAAATCTGCAAGAAAGGTGATGCCATTTACTGAGATAGAGAAGATACAAGAAGGAGCAGACTTGGAGGTTGAGGAGATAAATGTTCAGCTATTATGAAATCTTTGTAATTATATTTTTAAACCGTTTTTCTTTATTAAAGACATTCTACATTTTAGTTATAAACTATTTAGGAAAAAAATAATAAAGAAGAAGAAGACAATAATCACCTATAATTTTATAACCAAAGAAAATTACTCAGTGTTTTGATGTAATTGTATAGTCTTTACACACACACACACACACACACACACACACACACACATACATAGTATAAACACATACATGTACACACAGTATATACTGTACATACAGTATATAACATTTTTCCTACTCAAATGGGATGCTTTTTTATAACGGGATTGTTTTGGATACTTTCATCTACCATTTGTTGAGAAATTTTTCCCTATCCAGAAATTTGGAAAAAAATAATCACTTCTACTGTGTTCTAGTACTTTTATGGATTATTATTATTTTTGTTTTTATTTTTAACTTTATTTCATCTTTAACTTATTTTATTGAATGATATAAGTTGATAAGTTGTTTTTTGGGTTTTTTTCCAGTTATCTTAATTTGCTAACCTTGGGAAATATTTTCTATGCTAAAATCTCTAGACCAGTGTTTCTAGATCAGGGGTTGGAAAATTATAACTTACAGGCCAAATTTGGGCCGCCACTTGTTTTTGTATGGCCTATAAGTTAAAAGGGTTTTTACAGATGAACACATTTACAATTGATTTAACAATTGAGAAAACCAACTTTGAACCCTAATTTAGCAAAGTGTAACCCCCCAAATTCTTCTCATTAGAATTGTATCACAAAAATGCTCTTTTATCATTATCATCACTATATTTTGAATTTTTTTTCAATTTTAAAATGTGTAGAAATTTGATTTTTCTTGTTGTATAGGTGCCTGGATAATATCCTTGATGTTACTTCTTATCCCACAAAGGCAAAAATTATTATCTGGTCCTTTACAGAAAAAGTTTGCTGACTCTTGTTCTAGATCTTTGTAAGTGTACATAAGAATCACCTGGAAGCTATGAGAAAAATGTAGATTTCTGTTGTTCACCCCACCTTCATCACTGCTATATCAGTTTTGATTCAGTAAGCCAAGGGCAAGTCCCAGGAATCTCAATTTTAACAAACACCCCAGGTGATTCTGAGACGCTCTGGAGCAAATTTTGAGAAACACAGAATGCCGACTTGCACTGAGCAAGTTTCAATACTGAATTTTTAACTACATGTGGGCCAGTACTTCACTGCCAGCATGCTGGTAAATATCAGTTCATTATAAAGATCTCACTGGAGTAAATTGCCACAGGGACCAAACCTGCCTATGGCTCTTTCCACCCGTTATCATGTGTCCTATCACCTTTCCTTGGAACACAGCCTTGCTTGGGAATCAAAGCACTGTTTTTGGTGTAGGAGGTCTGTGGTTCTGAATTTGAACCCAATGACAGAGGATACATCATTATTCCTGGGTTCCATGCATTTGTTCTTATCTCTCTTTTTATCCCTTCTTTATTATGGTTTATGCATATATTTATGTATGTATGCACATATTCATTCATCCATCCATCCATCAGCACATCTAATTTCCCTATAAACAACAAGATTTTAACTTTACTAGAATTATTACTGCCTCCCTCCTCCATCACCAAGCAAACCTTGAATTTTTGATACAAATGATCTACCATTTGTGTCATAGTAAATTTATAAATTTACCAGTGCATGTTGGAAAGCGTAAATCTTGGGACAGCTAACTGAGTTCAAACACTAAAACATAGGGAGCTTAAAAAAATCAAAACACTATAGCACATTTCAGAGTCGTTGTTGGAAGTTAGAAATTATTGCTGGAATATCTTAATGAGAATTCCAGGAAGTCCTGAGATTTTAAGTAGTGTATGTGAGATTAAGAAAGGAAGAAATAATTTATCTCTTGAGAGAATTTTAAGCGTTAAATCCTGACTTTTCTTAATGAAGTTTCCATGGGGCACTACAAGTTCGTATTTCTAAAGGCCAAATCTTTCCTCTTTTCTCCACCTTCTCTATATTTCCGTTGCTCCTTTGGGCCTCGGTCACCAGAGAAATGTGGCTCCTCTCTCTGAGTAGTTGTGAAAGATTTCCATGAATTTTTTTTGCCCTTTTGTATCCAATTTTACTTTTAAATATTTTTGTGGGAACTCTCTCCCTGAGAACAATGTATTCACTAGTATTAATTCACTTTTTATGCATTTCAAAATATGTGTTCTCAATTTATCTGAAATTTCCCTTTTACTGATGAATTCCTAATACTGACTAAAATCATTTAATATAGTGTTCTTAGTTATTCAATGAGCCCTAATTCTAATTTTAGAGACAGATTACATATTGTTTCAAATACTTGAAAACTTTTTCAATTTTACCCAGAAACTTGAAAAGTTCTACCAAACAGTACTCTAAAAAAGTATGCTCCAAGACCAATTAAAACACATTTCTCACAGCCCTAAATTCTTGGCCCCAGATTAGAGATAAAATTTCAAGCATGCAATTACTTATATCAGAAATCCAGCTTAAATGATCTGTATGGTGAAACTTGATGTTGAGGAAAGATTGCGACACCATTTTCTGGTTTATATATTATCTTAAAAATAGAATATATTGAGGAAATACATTTGTCTTTCAGCAATAAAATAGATTACATAACTGCATCTCTCACAATCTAAAGATAAAAAACAGTTAAAATGACCAAGTGATCTAAGAAAATCATTCTGTTTAAAGTGAAACTTTTGCTCTTGGAGACTAAAGTAAGAGACATACTTAGTTCATACTTTTTTTCATTCTTTCACAGTTTGTTTCACTTACATCAAAATATAATAGAAGTTTCAGAAAACTGTATCTTCCTATATATTACTCTTTAACTGAGAGAGTTCACATTATTGTGGTGTGTCTCCACATAACAACTAAAGGCTGCACAGAGATAATATTCATTGTCTATGCTGCCCGTTCAGAAAAGTTGGACAGTTTCTCTTAGCATTATCTCTTGTTATGCTTGGAATGTTGCTTTCATATCTCAAAATTTGTCCCACATTAGCAATATGTATTACTCAGTCTTTGGTAATCAGATGCTCCAGCCCATGTATACATTATGAAACCACAATTCCAAACAGACCCCACAGCTTTGTTGTTTTAATTAGCGTTGTTCTGATATTTACATTATTTTAAAAAGAATATCTTCAGCTAGATACATTTGTCCATATATAAACAGTAGATGTTTTCCACTATCTACTGTGGCTTGACATGCAAGTTCTGAAACTTTATCTCAACAAAATGGTACAACATCACATACATGCACATCTGACAGAAGTGTTTGAGGTGATGTTTTGACGAACTATGTAAACCAGAAATACCTTATATAAACTTGAGTGTTCTAAGAAGGATGGAGTTGAGATTAGGCGATGGGGGTAAGAGAATAGAAAGGAGCAGACCAGCACCAATAATTATTTAAGAAATTCACTTAGAAATGAAATATTCCAAAGGTTTAGTGTTACTGTAGTAGTCAAATCAGTGTTAAGAATACCCATACGCAGTGAACGAAAACAATTCATGAAGCTTCACCCTAAAGCAGATATCAAACTAGGTAGAATTTTACTGTCTTTATAGTATTCAGTTAGATTTATAACATTTAAATTACTCTTTGTTTCTCTATGTTCCTTCTTTTAATTATTCTTGAATTATTTCACAAATCCCCCTTTTTAAAAATTCCTCAGTGAACAGGGGAATACATTCTTCATCTTGACTTGCATTCTTTTGTTACCATCCTTGCCATAATGTAATAAAGCTACCCTTCATCACAAAAAAAGGTATTTATTCCTTTACTTAGGGACATTAACGTATTATATATTTTTTTGTACAATGAAACCAATTAGGTATATATGCTGGGCTTCCTGAAACTCTGAAAAAGAGCTTGGAAATTCCTCTCTGCATTTGTTCTTTACAGGAATTTAGTCTGCCTCAAATCCTGAGTGGTGACTTAAGGAATAGTCGCTTGCCATTCTGTGTAAATTAGTTTAAAATTACTTTTTAAATGCCCCCCAAATATTGATTTTAGAAGTCCTTGATTTTTCAGAAGCATAATTTACCCTTTTGGAAGTTTCAAATCAATCTCAAAAAATGTAAAATTATTTATTATACATTATAGAAGTCTTATTTATTATAAAAAGGTGTCAACATCTGGTGTTTTACTTACTATTAGTTCTAAAACAAAGAAACTAATTTACTCTGATGACTGAGACAGTGATGCCATACAATATCAGCACTCGTCCTTTTTCTTGCAGTCTCTTTAAAGCACTAAATATTTTTTAAAATTAAATAAACTATGAAGGCCTCAAATTTTGATGAGAAATTTAGTGAGAACATTGATCTTTTTTTTGTGCCAAATGGGAGACCTTTTAAAACTGACTCTGACTTTTGAGTGTGAAAGTACTTGGAGTTAGTTTTTAAAAGTTTAATAGGGTAGAAACTAACACAACATTGTAAAGCAACTATACTACAATAAAAATTTTTAAAAAAAGTTTCATGGGAATTACATCCTCAGTATTTGTATGTTGAGTTAGGCCTCTCTCTTTTCAGATATCCAGTGGTAGCTAGATTACTTCTAACTACTGACCATGATCACCTGGAGCCAAGTGGGATACATTAACTTTTATAAGGCTCCAGGAAACCATTTGTTAGGTTATAATTCATGGGAAGTAAATAACAACCTGAAATATGTAAGAATTAATTCATTTCACATGCACAAGCAGTAGTGTCTCAGGGATGATCATCATTGCTTGGTTCAATATAGGAGCAAGATCTTGTGGAGTAGTCTTGGTCTTGAAGCACCATCCCAATAATTTATTTAAAAAGTGTTACTCTACAAATAGACTTTTATCTAAGTTATGCCAATTATTAGAAGCTCTGTCTAAGGTAGGCCCATCAATCAAGTGTTGAACATTGAGAAAAAAGAGGGCATAAGTGTAAAAGCACTGATAACACCTTAACAGTATAAGCATGAATCTGTGTCATCAGTAACACTGTTAAAAGCACCAATCTATGTAACCAATCTGTTCTTAATTATTTCTTCATAGGATGAGATTTAATAAAAATGGCTTATTCTGTAATAATTCATTTCTCTTGTAAATACTGAAAAGAGAATTTGAAAGCAAACAAGTGGAGAGATATAATCCATAGGTTATGAACTCATTAATTCTGCAAGTAATCATGGAATGCTAATTATATTCCAAGTTTTGTCATAGGTACTGGGAACACCTGTATCATCTATAATCAGTCATTTATTGATACATTTCTAACTATTCCCTTAAATTAGGCTATTTATTTATAGGTAAGATGGTATTCACTCCATTCCTAAATATTCCCTTAAAGAAAAAAGTAATTCTTACTTTTTTCACTTAGCTAAAAATATCACTTACACATGTAACATCTTGTTTTTCCCCTTAACCATAGATTCAACCAGAAAAGCACCAGGATGCTTGAAACTTCCTATACAGAAAATCCTCCCCAAATAACCTTTTCTATGATGCTTGCAATCACACACACAAAAAATGTTCTTAATTTTCTTCTCCCTGGGCACATTTGAAACTTGTACAAGTGACTATCTTGAAAAGTTGAAAAAAAGAGTATGAAAAACAAAAAACAAAACCTTAGTACTAAACACTCCACTATTAACTTGATCATTGATAGTATAGTTTTACTAATCATCCAGAAAATGAATAATAACCTATTTTAATGCTTTGTCACTGATTTAAGCTGTTCAGTTGTTTTGTTCCCCCTTGGAAGCCTTAATTATCAGAAGTGTATTAAATGTAGCTAAAAATGAAAAGTACAAGATTGAACAACTACCCAGGTGTTTGTGTTTAAATAGAGATTACCTTTCCTTTATATTTTCCCCCTGCTTATATTTATATTTTCCACCTGAATTTACAGAGTTCTTTTGACTGATTTGCAGGGTCTTAACATGTATGTTTTATCTGTACTTAGCCACATTTTAATTAATCCTTTTCTTTATACTGACTAGCTTTTTGAAAACAGTAATAATTTAAATTCTTAAATAATTTCCCAAAATGTATTAAATGTTTATACTTGCGGATTTTTACCTTCTAGAAATCTTTTGCGATTTATTCTGAATCAAAGCATTTGTAAAGGTCTTAACACTGACACTTCAGGTTTACAAATTTAAATGACAACTGGCAATGGGGGAAAAGGAATAGAGAATACATATGGTAAATAATTACCAATGTAAGTATTTTAAATTTTATTTGAAGTTGCTTCATTTTCATATATCTTAATGATCACAATGATGTAAAGCAAGTAGACTCATAAAATATGAAAAATTATATCCTGTTAGTTTTTTCTTTTGTATTTAAATGAAGAATATATCATTAACTTTTCAAATTTTAGATACATATATATCAATATGATGTGCATTTTTATTTTTCTAGTAGATTTAAGCTTTTACATGCTCTAGATATTTTTTATCAAGCTCCTATAACTCATACTGTTTTTAAGCAAGGATGCTCATCACAGCATTGTTTACAAATGTAGAAACATAGAAAAGCATGTAAATCTCATTCAATAATGAACTACTTAAGGTAAGTTATAGTACATCCACCCAATGGAATACTATGCAGTCACTAATTGATGATACAGATTGGTATTTATTGATATGAAAAGATGATTATATTTTAGTTTAAAATAAAAAAAAGTACATATAGTATGTTTTCTTTTTTTTTTGTAAAACAGTGTGTGTATACATAGGGGAAAAGGCATGAAAGTATATGCACACACTTAAAATATTAATGCACACACAAAATACTAATAGTGGTTATTTCTGAACTCTGGGAATTTTAATTCCTTCTTTATAAGTTTCTGCATTGTTGTACATTATTTTACAAGAAGCATGTATTATGTTTATAATCAATAGAAACAGTAATTTCCATTTGAAAATATTTGATAATGAATATACAAGTCATTTGTAGATAAACAATTACATAGAAACAGGTTATTCTCATTATTTTATGGGCAAATAGCCAACAAAAGTGTTAATAAAATTATATATTTATATTGTATTATGTATGAAACCAAAGATTTCTATATAAATAAAAACCAACTGAGAATAGAGTTAAACATTTTCTTACTGTTAGATCTGTGGTATAAGTGAATCCTATTTTTAAAAAGTAATTATTTCAATTTTACATAAATTAGGTATTTATCTCTCTAATCCCCAAATCGATTTGAACTGGCATATATTAAAAGAAAGGCAATCCAAAGAAAATATGAAAGCAAGTGTAATATGGATGGAAGGTAGATGGATATGGAGAAGAGGGAACTAAAAGTGAAACACAGAAAGTCCATAGTATAGAAATTACAGGCTAAATAACGTAATTGCAATATAGAACAGAACATTTTGTCGCAACTTTCAAGCAGCTAGACAAAAAGAAAACAAAAAGAAAACAATTAAGGGCTCTCACATGATAGATGGAGGCATGTGACTTAATCAAGAGAGATGACCTTTTCCTTAACTTTGAAACATCTGTGAATATTACCTTATTGATATATTCAACAATTTATAAGAGATAATGACAAGTTCAATAGAAGATGTTATTCAAAGTAGTTTTCCACATCATTACAGGATTGTTTACCTTCTATATTGACACAACAGAGGCTGAAGTTAATCCTAAAGTTATTTATAGACAAAGGCAATTCAGTGCTGTTATTCACCTTTCTTGTTGATTAAACATGATCCATGTATACCTACTAAGGAGTTTAGAAAAATGAGTGATAAGAATGCTCCTAAGGGCTTCCCTGGTGGCGCAGTGGTTGAGAGTCCGCCTGCTGATGCAGGGGACATGGGTTCATGCCCCAGTCCGGGAAGATCCCACATGCCTCGGAGCGGCTGGGCCCGTGAGCCATGGCCGCTGAGCCTGCACGTCCGGAGCCTGTGCTCCACAACGGGAGAGGCCACAACAGTGAGAGGCCTGCATACCGCAAAAAAAAAAAAAGAATGCTCCTTAGACTGTCTTCAAATATCAAAGCTTTCAGAAAAGGTTTTTAAGATGAAACTTAGAATTTAAATAATCAATATTTAAAGTATTAATTTTCTAAGGTATTGATTGAGGAAATACCAATATGCTTCTTTCTCTGGGCATGAAGTTAATAACGAAAACTCTCAAAACTTAGTCAAAGTCACTATCAAGTCTGTGGTATGCCCACAATATATTAAAAAGGAAAAAATATATAAATAAATAAAAGGAAGAAAGAAAGCTCACATCTTTTAAAAGGAATATTCATTTTAAATAATAATTTAAAGTGAACCTATACACAAATATTAACTGGATCATATACGCTTTCCCCTGCTCTACTGATTTCTCAAAAAGCAAGTTAGAAATTTTCACTGTGATAGACTCAGAAGTAAGGACCATCTCGAGAATACTTTCATAGGAGAAAATAAATTTAGTAGTATTAGTGAAATAAGGAAGGAAATATACTCCATTACCTCACTTGACTGGTTTAGCAAAAAAGCATGTGGAGGAATAAATTTTATTCTACATATTCCTAAGGCTATTATATCGAAAAATAGTACAAAATGACAGTTTTACAATTAGAAATTATGTTCTTCACTAAAATGAACAAGGTTTTCTAGTTTCACTTTTTTTCAAAAGAAAGTATTCACTTAAAAAAAGCTGTGAATTCACATAAAATAACCTCTTATCACAAAGTAGCCCAAACTAAGTAGGCACCAGCTTAAGGCTGAAACAAATTGAGCATTCTTATTCTCACCACCTGCGCCTGGCCTGGCCCAGTGTGACATGCAGAGGCTTGGAGCCCACTATGCGACCATTCATCTCATCTACTGCTTTGGTAGCCTCTTCAAAAGAGGAGAAGCAGACAACACCAAACCCTTTGCCTTGCCCCACTTCCACCATCACTTTGGCCCGGCTAATTGATCCAAAGGAAGAAAATTCCTCCTTCAGTTTTTCATCATCGATGGTCTCATCTAGGTTCTTAATATAGATAGGCACCCCTGGAGGCCGACTTTTTTCTTTTAATCTCAGCCGCTCAAATCTTCGCCTTAACTCAGCCAGGCGTTCAATTTTCTTCTGTGCTCGCCCTACATAGAGGACTTTCCCATCGATGGACTTTCCATGCAGGTCTAACACAGCCTTTTGGGCAGCCTCGTGTGTCTCGTATCTCACAAATCCAAAGCCTTTCGATTTCCCACTGGCATCTCTTATTACCTTAACACTCTCAGTTGGCCCGTATTCACTGAAAAGTTCCTTCAGTTTGTCGTCATCCATGTCATCTCCAAAGTTTTTAACGAAAACATTGGTGAAAGTCGCTCTATCTCTAGTTCTAACTTCAGCTGCCCGCTCTTCCGGAAATTTGAATCGGCCAACGTACACCTGGCGGTTGTTGAGCCGCACTCCATTCATGTGCCAGATGGCCCTATTGGCAGCGGCCAGGCTGTCAAAGTGCACATAGGCATAACCCTTAGAGCCGTTGTCATCGCATACTACCTTGCAGGAGAGAATGCTCCCAAAAGCAGAAAACAGATAAAAAAGGGCCCTATTGTCTATGGATTTGTCCAGGTTTTTGATGAATATATTTCCAACTCCAGACTTTCTTAAGCGGTCATCTGGCTGAGACCACATTAGGCGGAAAGGTTTGCCGTTAATCAAATCAAAATTCATGGTGTTCAAGGCCCACTCAGCATCCGCAGGAAAGCGGAAGTTAACATAACCATAGCCCAGGGGGCTGCGGGTCACCGGGTCACGGCAGATTCGGGTGAAGCGAAGAGGGCCAGCAGGCCTGAACTTTTTATATAACATGTCCTCGGTGACATCTGGGTCCAAGTCACCCACATACAGGGCAGCCTTGAGGTACTTCTTTTTCTTGCCAGCAGGATTAGGCTCCCCACTCCCCATCTCTCTGAGCACAGGGAGGAGGCTTTCTTGGGAGAGAAAAAGAGGTTGCTTTCTCTAAGCTATGGGCCAAGCAGCTGTTCACAAACAGAAAAAAAGCCAAGGCGAAGGAAGCTAAAAGCAGACTCAGAATCACTGTTGAGGCTGAGAAAATGAAGTTCAGAAACAGCTGGTCAGCAGGCTCAGAACAAATGCATCAGACAAAAAAGCACCCCAATAACGAATCCGTTCTCCCTAAGGTGGCTTAGAATTTCCACCCATTCAGATCTAAAATCAGTTTCAAAAGCCAGTAATAGGAAAAAAATGTCCCTTTCCCCGTTAAATTGTAAGAAATCATCAAGCAGCTGGCTGGCTCCCCACACCTAGCCTTGCCGACAGAGGCCTCACGACCCGTTTTCTGCATAAATATAGGCCTCAAGCTCGTGTGGGCTTAAAATGATATCAACAAGGGCAGGAGCCGAACATGTATTCCTCCGCCGGCTGCCTGGCCGGTCTCAGGCGGGCTCGCGCTCACTAAGGCCGCGCTGCACACACTCAGCGTCAGCGAAAGGGCAGACTGGACACTTGGTGCGCTGCGGCCGGGCAGGCAGCCTGCAGGCGGCGGATCGGACAGAGAGACAGACAGACAGACACACGCGCGGGGGACCGGAGACCGCCCAGATACCCAAGATGCCCACTGGGTACGGACCGAGTGACGCGCAGAGATTTCGGCAGCCTGAGACTCGCGGCAGGTCCGGAGGGACTGACTGGCAGACGCGCACTGGGTCAGCTCAGACGCGAGGAGGTTCCGGACAGATGCGGGGCGGAGTCAGGAAAGAAGGGCAGATGCGCGGCGGGCGGGCAGAGCGCAGACCGATGGACAGGGATTGCGCCCTGCAGGACACACCGACCCAGGGACTAAAAGCTTCTAGCTGTGGTAGGGCGAGCGGGCGGGGCGCAAGGAAACCCGGAACCGTGCTAAGTAACTTCCCGCTTGCTGTGTGCCAAGATGTTAAAAAAAAAAAAAGAAAGAAAGAAAGAAAAAAAGAGAAAAGAACGAACGAAAGAAAAAGATTTAAATGGTTTCTAGATTTTTCATTTCTTATTTTTGAAATTTTATTTATTATTTTAAAATATTACCTTTAGGCTACTGACCCCAAAATCAAAGGAGGTGAAGACCTAGGCGGAAGGGACTCTCATAATTTTTTTGTTTTTTTAAACAAATTCCCTAAATCGTTTCGAAATAGCATATAGGTTGCATACTTTCCTAAGTGCATTGGAAAGTCAGTTGACAGCTGTACTGGACTCCCAGTCCAGTGCTAAATGATCACAGGGTCAAATAAAACACAGGCCCATGTTGTAGTTGGCCTTTATTTTTACTCCATTGAACTTCAACATAATGGTAGCATTATCCCCAGGTAATAGGCAGAGTTCTTTTCGCTGCTCCAGTAATGCTAAGGTTTTAATGATTGGAGAGCCATAAAATGACTTTTAATGATACTTAGTGCCAGAAAACGTTGAAGATGTGCTGCCTCCATAATCACAAATTGCAAAATCTTAGTTAAAGAGTAAAAGCTGCAGAATCAATGCAAAATATATAATGTTTGAAGATGAAATAAACACGTTAAGATATAGGCACTTTACACAATTAATTGCTAATTTCAACTTGAATTGTCAACTTTAAACCATTGCAGGGAACAATGCTATAAGATTAGACACAGCTCAGAGGTTTCCCAAGATCTCTCTTTAGAGTTTGTGGTAAACTGTTTTGAAAAGGAATGTTACCCCGTCTTCGGAAAATCATCAGTGTCTGTAACACATAACTCAACCAGCCCCTTCCACAAGCCCTCCCCTCAAAAAGAAAATCCGAACAAAACATATGTCAGTACTGTTAGGCTGGAAAAGATCCTGGCAAAAAAGGAATGCAAGAGAAGGACATCACCCCAAAGGGTGTTGTCTTAAATTCTTAGAATAACAGGCTAGATTCATGTGTTGCTTTATTTTCTACAGTTTCTATTAGACGGTAGAGTTGACTAGACATGACAATTTGCCCTCATTATTTACTCAATTATTTTGTAATTTTCTCCTCAAGGGTTCTTGCTTAGCTAAGACATGGAGACTATGTGAGAAAAAGCAAATACAAATTAAAAAATGTTATAGATAGACTAATAGAAACGGGTCTTAAAATATCACCACATTGACCAATATGTAGAAACACTTGTGAACATGTGCTTACTTTATTGTACTTTGAACATATACTTTATAAACATCTTTCCTCATAAACTTAATTGACAATGGGCCAGAACTTTTGTTTTTATTTTTCTGATATAAAAGTATTACTTTACTGAAAATGCTATATTAAAATAACAACATAAATCCAAAAGAATAATTACCACAATATTATCACTAAATCAAATTAATATTTTATTTATGTAACCACCTAAATGCTGTCCATATTCCAATTCATTTGTATATATTTTCTCTAATATTATAGATGGAATTGGGTTGTTAAAAATAATTATTTTCGGGAATTCCCTGGTGGCGTAGTGGTTAAGAACGCACCTGCCAATGCAGGGAACATGGGTTCGAGCCCTGGTCCGGGAAGATCCCACATGACATGGAGCAACTAGGCCCGTGTGCCATAACTACTGAGCCTGCATGCCACACCTACTGAAGCCCACGTGCCTAGAGCCTGTGCTCTGGGACAAGAGAAGCCACCACAATGAGAAGCCCACACACTGCAACAAAGAGTAGCCCCCACTCGCCGCAACTAGAGAAAGCCTGCATGCCGCAACTAGAGAAAGCCTGCATACCGCAACAAAGACCCAACTCAGCTAAAAGTGAATAAATTGGAAATACTTTTAATAATAAAAATTATTATTTTCAGAATAACCTCCACTCTACACTTGCCAGCCATTTTGGGGTCATTGCAGTATAAACATTCTAAACTACAGTGAACATTTTATCAGATCAAAACTCAGAAATTTAGAACTGCTGTGAAATAAATGAATTTTAGTGGAGTTCCCTCTGCTAAGCAGAAGTTTATGGGAAAAAGGGAAACATTTTCATCTATAATTTGTTTAATCATTTTAATATTTACATTGAGAATTGTCTCTGGGATAAAAATCAGATGTGGAACATTTCTCTGTCATTTTTATTATATATTCAAGGTAAGTTTATAGTCTATGTAAATCTGATGCATATATTAAATGCATTAAAAATCCCCACCCAGATTACTAAGGCAGTTGGTTGAAGCATATCTGAGTCTTTCTAAATCTGAGAAACATTTTGCATGAGGAAAGAATCCTGGACAACTGGTATTCTAAGTGCAACCTACCACACATTGTTATTTACAGTTGGTAGAAATTTGTCAGCATGAGAGGAAGAAGAGGACAGTTGGAAATTTATGTTTTTCAGCCTTGTCTTAACAGGAACTTGATCCTGTTTCCAATTAAAAGTCTGAGTTGTGCAAGATGCTGGGACTTCACAATGAAAGTAAATTTGCTACTCTCTTGAATGAAGTCTGGGATGGTTGAACAAAGTAAAACCTTTATTACCTAGAACTTGGCTCATGTTTTTCAGACAAAAAGAGGAAAATTGGCAAAAAAACAATTTGGCATTAAACATGTAGTAGTAAGTTTTGGAGCCAGTAGCAATTCTTTGTCTCTATTTCCAAAATTTTATCCTGCTCCATGAGTATTTATGCTCTGGATGATAATCCTGAAGGCATTTTGATAAGATTTATTATCAAAGAAAGATTAAATTGTGTTTATTAGAATGTACTTACTGAAATGAGAAAGTAAACAAAAGTGGAAAAAATTTCAACAGAATATACAATGGAATGGGATTTATGCTAAATTGTCAATAAACCAGAATATCTCATTTTTCAACAGTTAACCAAAATTTCAGTATTTCAAATTATAAAACTATAGTTTAGATATTTATTCAAAGGCTGTAGCTATAATTCATACATTTATAACCCTAGGTGGTTTGATGGAAATTAAGAAACATTCTTTTACAAAATTTTAACATTTTTTTTCTTTTTTCATTTCTCTCATTAATTGAATCCCTGTTGAATTAAAAAGTCATGCATTCAACTGTGGATAAATCTGAGTATTAACATATAAAAATAATATAACAACTTTATATATATTTAGGTTTAGTTAGGTGTCTCCTTAGGGTTCTCTTTTAATTAGATCCTATTAGTTTAAAATGAACCCATGGAATATTACAATGTAAATTTATGCAATTGCTATGCATTCAAAATCCTGTCTATTTAGAGTTTTACATATGATGTAGAGGCAAAGTATTTTATCGTATTATGCATTAAAATAGGGTAGGAGTATCACCCAATTGACAGATAGTCTCAGACAAATCTCTCCTTACCAGGGTTTGTTTACTGAACATATGCCTCATACAGGGAAAACACACACACACACACACACACACACACACACACACATACACACACACATACCACATTCTTTGATTAAAAATCCTGAGTTATAGTCATTTCACTTGACCTAGAACAATAAATAAAATAATAATTGTTTAAAAATGTATACTTTATTTTCATTTTTAATGGTGGGAAAATATACATCAAATTTACCATCTTAATGATTTTTAAGTGAACAATTCCGTGGTTTTAAGTACACTCACATTGTCATCACATTGTCATGCAAGCGACATCACTATGTCCAGAACTCTTCATCTTACCAAACTGAAACTCTGTACCCATTAATCTATGCTTTTAGATGACACAAAATATGTTAAGCCATTTCTTTATTGTTGGACATTAAAGCTGCTTTTAGTTATTTTATTGTCACAACACACAATGCTATAATAAACGTCCTTATTCACATACTTTTATATATTATTACTCATTTCTATTAAGTAGATTCTCAGAAGTGGGTATCGTACACTTAGATGGTATGTGAATTATTAAATGTTAATATATGCTGTCAGAATTATGTCAAAAATGATGACACAATTTACTTATTTTACCAACAACATAAAACTTTAGAGGAAATGGCTAACTCCTAGCAAAATAGGAATTACCAAATTTGATCCAAAGGAAAAGTGGAAGAATTGCCATATAACAGATTAGAGAAAGATTACACATATGCTATTTAAAAACAAAAAACAGGCACAGGTGATTTTATAGTTGAGTAGTATTATATAATCTTTAAGAAAATACATGTAGTGTTAATGCTATTCATACTATTCTCAACCATAAAAAGCTCCTTAAATCACTTTTATAAAATTGTCTCCAAGAGAAACTTCTCATAAGCCTAGCTAATGTTTTCAAACCAGAATAAAGTTATAGATTGATGGTCAGTCCATCTGCTGATAGAGCTTGGATATATATTGTCTCAGTTGTGTGTATGTTTGGGTGTAGGCAGATTGCAGGAGCATGGTTAAGTGTTACATAATACGGATTTAGAAGGGAATATGTGATGGGAAGAAAATTAAAGACTTCCATTTTAAAATGTCAAAACAAAATAAAACATATTCCAGATACTGATCATGATATCTTGCACTTTTTTCCTTTCCTTCTGGAAAAACTGTTCAGAAAAAGTAAAACGTGGAGAACAGTTCTTCACAGATAAGGAAAACTGAACATTTAAATAAACAGGTGATTGAGGAAAATACTCTGCTTATCTTTCCTAACCTAAAAGTTCAAATGCAAAATAATACATTATTGTTTAATCTTTATCAATGGGAGGATCATAAAAGAAAGATCAAAGTCTTTCTTTTAAAAGACTTCCCATCCCCAAATCCCTGTGTTTTGGCTATAGGCACACTAAGTACTCATATAATCCCTGTGAAAGCTATCGGGACTCCTTCTGTATACTGCTTGTTCATCCATATTCATCTTCATAATAGGTAACAGGAACTGTATGCCCATTTTGTTTTGAAATCAGTCATTATCTTCATGCTTTGATACATACAGCAGAATTATATTAAGTGGACATTAGATTTACAAGGTGAAATACCTATACTTTCCATTTCGTCTTTAATCTCCTTTGCCACGATTTCAAATACACTTTTTTTTTGCATCATGGCTTAATTAATTAATTTTTATTAATTTTTATTGGATTATAGTTGCTTTACAATGCTGTTTAATTTCTGCTGTACAGCAAAGTGAGTCAGTTATACATATACATATATCCACTCTTTTTTAGATTTCCTTCCTATTTAGGTTACCACAGAGCATTGAGTAGAGTTCCCTGTGCTATACAGTAGGTTCTCATTAGTTATCTACTTTACATATAGTAGTGTATAAATGTCAATTCCAATCTCCCAATTCATCCCCCCACCTTGGTAACCATAAGTTTCTTCTATACATCTGTGACTCTATTTCTGCTTTGCAAATAAGTTCATCTGTACCATTTTTCTAGATTCCACATATAAGAAATTTTATACGATATTTATTTTTCTCTTTCTGACTTACTTCACTCTGTATGACAATCTCTAGGTCCATCCACATCTCTGCAAATGGCACTATTTCTTTCCTTTTGTGGCTGAATAATATTCCATTGCATATATGTACCACATCTTCTTTATCCATTCCTCTGTCAATGGACATTTAGGTTGCTTCCATGTCCTGGCTATTGTAAATAGTGCTGCAGTGAATATCAGGGTGCATGCATCCTTTTGAATTATGGTTTTCTCTGGATATACATCTAGGAGTGGGATTGCTGGGTCATATGGTACCTCTATTTTTAGTTTTTTAAGGAACATCCTTACTGTTCTCCATAGTGGTTGTACCAATTTACATTCCCACCAACAGCATAGGAGGGTTCCCTTTTCTCCACACCCTCTCCAGCATTTATTGTTCGTAGATTTTTTGATGATGGCCATTCTGACTGGTGTGAGGTGATACCTCATGGTAGTTTTGATTTATATTTCTCTGATAATTAGTGATGTTCATCATCTTTTCATGTGTTTGTTGGCCATTTGTATGTCTTCTTTGGAGAAATGTCTATCAAGTACACTCTTAAAGATAAGGTTCTTTCATTATAGAATTTTCTTTCCATATATTTCTCTTTTTGGGTGAGGTGGAATAACAAATATTAATACTTTATTAAAAAGTTATGACTATTTCCATAATTATTTTATTAAAGTTATACATTTAATTCTTTATTGTGTCCTTTAACTTTAATTCCTGTGCAATATCAGAGAGCCTAAATGACAAGCTAGTATCTAACAGCGTAAAAACTTGCAGAAACTCCAAGGTTTAAAGTAAACTAATTCATCTGATCTGGAGAGAAAATACACATTTTAATTACTTTGATTTTCCTCAATAAAGAGTCATCAGTAATGCTTACTTTTTGATTTACAGTGTAATCAAAATAATTATTCATTGGCTTGGAGCAACACCTAAGCTCTAGCACATTTCCATTAGAAATAGAGTCCTGTTTTAAATATTTACATTTAGATAGAGGTGATAAACCTACCACAAAATTTCAAAGGATATAAGGGGTCCTGGAGTTATTACTGTTAACTACAGAATCCTGCTTGGAACTCTAATTATTCTTATTTATTTAAAAAATATATTTAAGTCAATGCTAGACTTTGGCTGCTGAAACATTCTTGAAACTTATTTACTACTAAGACTAAAAATCATTCATTAATAATGAGAGGACATTTCTCTTGGTTAATTTATTTACCTATTTGCGGCTCCAATAATATTGAAATGACCTTTAGAATGTTTGGATATATTATTCATCAACTTAAGTGAGCCCTGTGCTTCAATTCTATGCATTTTATGTTTGCTTCAATTCTCCCCCTTCCCCACCCACCAAGACATTTGTTTTTCTTCACATAACTGTTTCAAGAAGTTATCCAATTTTCAAGACATTTGGTGTATGATGGTATCTAGATACATTTTAAGGTCTGTTTGTGGTTTAGCCATTTGCTTAAGTAAAATGTAGTTTTTGAGGGTCCCCTAGGTGCCAGACACTTTGTCACTGGGGATAGAATGTTGAACGAGATACACACGGTCCCTACTATACATTAAAGTTTTTATGTTCTGGAGGGGGGAATATCATAGACAAATAAAAAAACAAAACAAATAAATTAATTCCAATTTGTGACAAAATCCATGTGGGAAATTCTAAACTGGGTGTTGTGATAGCAGTTAATAGTGGAATGCAGACTAGCACAGCCTATCTTAAAATAAAAAGGAACTTCATAATCATTTTCAAATGAGCATTTATTTTACAAACTTATAAGATTTAAATGAAATTTATGTTGATAGATGTAATGAGAAATTATTGCACTGAATGAGGTCTATAGGTCCCAGATAATAAGTCATTTCAGCTTCCCAGAATAACAGCTGACTGAGAAAGGATGTGGTCATATTGAAACCAGTGTATGTTTAGAATTGATTATGCTTTTAGTATAGTTTACTAGCCATGGAAAATACAGGTCAAGCATTAAATAGGCTACCTCTGTTAGACTTTTCCACAAACCCTTAGAAGGGTTGCAGAGAAGGTAAAAGAAAATAAAAATTATATGAATAATTGCCACAAGGAAATAGGAATTAAAATGTTTAAAATTACTTTATGATGTCTACTTATTCATTTTCATAGATGCT
The DNA here is from genome assembly GCF_005190385.1 of Monodon monoceros. Lineage (NCBI taxonomy): Eukaryota > Metazoa > Chordata > Mammalia > Artiodactyla > Monodontidae > Monodon > Monodon monoceros. The sequence continues at coordinate 76,267,778 of NW_021703779.1, read as the reverse complement.
CTTTTTGAACATTTTTTCTGTATATTTTGTATGACCCCTTCCCTCTCTCCCTCCTCCTTTCCCTCTCCCTCTTCCTCATTTTGTTAGTCATGCTGAAGTGATAATTCCTGATTTAGGACATAAAGAGAAAGGTACTCAGTATGTGTCTTTGTATTACTGAATCATTACATCTACTCTAATTGTAAGTACTGTACAATTACTACATGTGGAAACATAACTGGAGATGTAAAAAACAAAAAGCAAAACAAACAAAACAAAACAAAAGAAGAAGCCTCTGGAATATTCACTTTTGAACTTAATTGTTTCTATTCAGGCAACCTCAGAAAGGTCTAAAAAGGAAATAGCATCTAGCATTTATTACTTATTCTTTTTCCATTTCTTTCTTTACACTTATTATTCCCTTCTCATCTCTGCCTTTAAAAACACTTCTTCAAGGCCTAGCTTAATTAAATTTTTTTCAAGATTGCCTACTTCATTTTTGGCCCATTTAAATATTTTCTTCTCCCCTTTTAACTATTTTCCAATTTCTTTTATCTTTTGACCATGCTCTCTCTTATATATGGGTCCTTGGACTTCTTTTCTGGATGAAGTATATGATCCTGGGAAATGACTTTTAAATTTTATACTGAAAAAAATTACTTTTCTCTTCTTGTTCATTTGAATTAAATTGAAATTACCGAGACTGAATTGAATTGAAAAGATTTATACAGGGTCAACACATATTTAGGGTGTGAGCCCTCTTACAGCCAAGAGAAACAAGACTAATCAATCATGCCACTGAGCCTGGACCTGGTTTCATCATATTTGTAAGCAAAGTGCTACAGGCAGCTACTACTAGTCATCAGATTTGGCATGCAAAATAAGCCTTTATGGGATCCCAGATACTTTGAATGTGTTATTAATTATTTCTTCCTTTAGTGTAGGATAAAAATAATAGCTATATTTTAAAAGAAGTTATAATTTTCCAAATCTTGCTACAGTACAGTTACGAAGCAGGAAGAGTAACCATTCTCTTCTGACCCACAAGAAAGTTTTGGCCCTGATACAATATCAAGGATCAAGGATCATTATAAAGCCTGAATGTGTACTCATCTTGAAGAAACATTATTTTGAACTCTGAGTATTTTAACCTCATCTAAGTATATTTTTGGATTCACCCTTTTGTTTGCTAGAAGCTGTTGTCATACAACTGTGAACTTGAAAATTTATACTACACATATTGCTTTTCATATTATGAGATACCTTTACACCAGGAGACTTTAGATCAAGAAAAGAGACATTATTTGCAAAACAGACTGAAATTCTGATCTTAATAAAGGTGTAAGGTTAATTTTTGAGGACTGAGAGAGGAAGGAAGACAAACCAGCAATATAACACAACTTCTTCTGCTTTAAGGGACATGTATCCTTTTGGATGGAAACATAAAGACAATGAATGGCAACACTTTTTGCTTTCTGTAAAGAAAACATAAACCCACTTTTTCTGTAATGACAGGATGTGGGTAAACTAATATTAATGGAAACACATGTCTGAAAAATTGAAAACTAAATAATTTTAATTTTATTTTTATCAACTCATACTATTTACTCCAACATTAAATTGTATTCCAAAGTAGGTTCCTAATAAAAAAATATTTTGTGGGCTTTTAAGGAAATTACGAAGTGGGGAAAGTTGGTTTTAATTGCTAACTATAAATTATATTATCCCACCCTCACAAATGATATCAGACATTTTCCCAAGACCTATCTTCATTGTTCCCCTGACACTCAGGGACTTGACAAAAACATAAATCTTTCCACCTTATTGAAATGTGATTGTTGCCTTGGCAATCAATCTATCATGGCACGAGATAGCGGCTAGCTACCTTAATTTTTAGAATAGTTTTAGACTCACAGAAGAATTGTGTGGAAAATGCAGAGTACTCACATACACTCTAGCTCACTCCAAACACAGCCTCCCACATCAATATACTGCACCAGTGCGGTACATTTGTAACAATTTATGAACCAATATTGACACATCATTATCACCCAAAGTCCATAATTTACATTAGGGTTCACCCTTGGTGGTGTACAGTCTATGGGTTTGGCAAATATGTAATATTACTAATCTGACATTACAATTTCATCCAAAATAGTTTTATTGTCCTAAAAATCCTCTGTGCTTTGCCTATATATCCTGTCCTCTTCCCTATACCCTGACAATCACTGGTCTTTCTACTGTCTCCATACTTTTGCCTTTACCAGAATGTCATGTAGACAGAATCATAGAGGATGTAGCCTTTTCAGACAGTCTTCTTTTACTTAGTAATATATATTTAAGGTTCTTCCATGTCTTTCCATGCCTTGAAAGCTCATTTCTTTTATAGTGCTGACAGTAATATTCCATTGTCTAGCTGTACTACAGTTTATTTATCCAAATACCTACTGAAGGACATCTTGGTTGTTCCAAGTTTTACAAATTATGAATAAAGCTGCTATATCTTTGTGTAGGTTTTTGTGTGGACGTAAATTTTCACTTCATTTGGATATATGTCAAGGAGCACAGTTGCTGGATTCTATGCTAACAATATATTTCATTTTGTAAGAAACTGCCAAATTGTCTTCCAAAATTGCTTTACCATTTTGCATTCCCAGCAGAAATGAATGATAATTCCTGTTGCTCCACATCCTTGTCAGCATTTGTATTTGTCCATGTTTTGAATTTTCATCATTCTAATAGGTGTATAATGGTATCTCATTATTATTTTAATTTGCAATTCTCAAATGACATATGCTGATTACCTTTTTATGCATATTTTCCATCTGTATGTCATATTTGCTGAGACGCCTATTCAGATTTTTCACCCATTTTTTTCTAAAAAATTTTTTTATTGTGGAAAGTACACTTAATATGTGATCTACTATCTTAACAAACTTTTAAGCTTATAGTATATTATTATTGACTGCAATGTTATACAGCAGATCTCTAGAGCATATTCTTGCTTCACTGAAATTTTATGCCTGTTGATAATAACTCCCCATTTCCCTCTCTCCCTGGCCTCTGGAAGTCATTATTCTACCCTTTAATTCTATGAATTGAACTATTTTAGCTACCTCATAAAAGTGGAATAATGCAATATTTATCTTTCTACAATTGGCTTATTTCACTTAGCATAATGTCCTCAAGATTCATTCATGTCGTCACTCATCACATATTGCAAATTTCCTTCTTTTCCTTAAAGGCTGAGTAGTATGCCATTGTATGCATATACTACATTTTCTTTATTCATCTGTTGATGGACTAGGTTTTTATACAGATTGTTTGTTGTGAATAGTGCTGCAGTGAACATGGGAGGGTATATATATTTGAAAATCATATATCTAATAAAGGGTTAATCTCCAAAATATGTAAAGAACTCCTACAACAGAATAGTAAAAACAAAACTAATGACCTGATTAAAAAATGTGCAAAGGACTTTAATAGATATTTCTCAAAAAAAAAAAAACATACAAATGGCTAACAGGTATATGAAAAAATGCTCAACATTGCTAATCTTTAGGGAAATGCAAATCAAAACCATAATGAAATATAGCCTCACACTTGTCAGGAGGGCTATTATCAAAAAACAAAGCACAAGTGTTGGAACTAATGTGGAGAAATTGGAACACTTGCACGCTGTTGGTGGGAATGCAAAATGTAAAACTGTTTGGAGGTTCTTCAAAAGATTAAAAAAGAGCTACCATATGATCCACCAATTCCACTGCTGAGTATTTAGAAGTGAAATACCCAGATAAAATAATTGAAAAATAATTGAAAAATATTTTTTCCATTTTTAACTGGATTATTTTTTTTAATTTGTTGAGTTTTTAGAATTCTTTGTACATTTGAGATAATAGTCCTTTATCAGACATATCTTTTACAAATATTTTCTCCCAGTCTGTGGCTTGTTTTCTCATTCTTTTTACAGTGTCTTTTGTAGAGAAGAGTTTTTAGAAACATTTTAATGAATTCCAACTTAAGCATTATTTTCTTAAAAGAATCAGATCTTTGTCATTTCCAATCTCAAGGCTATCTAGATTTTCTCCTATGTTTTCTATAGGAGTTTTATAGTTTTGCATTTTCCATTCATGTCTATGGTCCATTATGAATTAATTTTTGTGAAGGGTGTAAGTTCTGTGTCTAGCACCATTTGTTGAAAAGACTATCCTTGCCTGTGCTCTTTTGTCAAAGATCAGTTGACTATATCTGGATCTATGACTGAGCTCTCTATTCTGTTCCATTGATCTATTTGTCTAATCTTTTGCTAGTATGACACTGTCTTGATTACTATAGCTTTAATGTAAGTTTTGAAGTTGGGGGAGTGTCAGTTTTCTGACTTTGTTCATTTCCTTCAATATTATGCTGGCATACTGGGTCTTTTGCCTCTCCATACAAACTTTAGAATCTGTTTGCCTATATGCACAAAATAACTTGCTGGAATTTTAGGATTGTGCTGAATCTATATATTAATTTGGGAAGAACTGACATCTTACAATATATTTTCCTATTCATGAACATGGAATATCTCTCCATTTATTTAGTTCTTTGATTACTTTCATCAGAGTTTTATAGGTTTCCTCATCTGGATATTGCACAGAGTTTGTCAGATTTACACCTAAGTATTTCATTCACTTGGTGATAATGTAAATATTACTGTGTTTTTTTAATCTTGAATCCTAATTGTCTATTTCTTGTATATAAGAAAGCAATTGACTTTTGTGCACTAATCTTGTATCCTGAAACCTTGCTTAATCACTAATTAGATCCAGGAGTTTTTTTTTTTCTTCTTTTTTGACAATTCTTTCAGATTTTCTACACTGACAGTCATGTCATCTATGAACATAGTTTAATTTCTTCCTTCCCAATTTATGTACTTTATATTTTCTTTTCCTATTGCATTAACTAGGGCTTTCGGTATGATAACGAACAGTAGAGCAGTGTTATGGGACATTCTTGCCTTCTTCCCAGCATTAGTGGGGAAGAACTGTTTCTCATCAGTAAGTATGATGTTATCTGTTGGTTTTTGTAAATATTCTTTACCAGGTTGAGGAAGTTCTCTTTTATTCTTAGTTTGTTGAGTGATTTTATCATGAATAGTTTTAGATTTTATCAAGTGCCTTTTCTGTATCTATTGATATAATCATGTGATTTTTCTTCTTTAGTCAGTTAATGTGATGGGTTACATTAATTGATTTTCAAATGTTGAACCAGGGTTACATACTTGGAATTGTATAATACTCTTCATACAATGTAGGATTTAATTTGCTAATGTTTTGTTGTGGGTTTTGTTTTTATGATCATGAGTGACATTGGTTTGTAGTTTTTCCTTGTTGCATTGACTTTACCTAGTTTTGGTATTAGGATAATGCTGGCCTTAGAGTATGAATATGACATGATTCCTCTGTTTTTATTTTCTGAAATTAATTGCAGAAATTGGGATAATTTCTTCTTTAATAATTTGGTAGAATTCACCAGTGAACCCATCTGGGACTGGTGCTCTCTGTTTTGGAAGGTTATTAATTATTGAGTCAACATTTTAAATAGATATAGGCCTATTCAAATTATCTATTTCTTCTTGAAATAGTTTTGACAGATTGTGTCTGTCAAGGAGTTGGTCCATTTCATCTAAGTTATCAAATTTGTGAGCATGGAGTTGTTCATAATATTTTTATTATCCTTTTAATATTCATGGTACCTGTAGTAATGTACCTTCTTTCATTTCTGATGTTAGTAAATTGTGTCTTCTCTGTTTTTTTGTCTATTGATTTCCTGTTTTCAATCATTGATTTCTACTCTAATCTCTCTTATTTGTTTTATTCTGCTTACCTTAGATTTAATTTTCTATTTTTTTCTAGTTTCTTAATGTAGATTAGATTATTGATTTCATAACTTTCTTCTTTTCTAATATATGTATTCAATGCTGTAAATTTCCTTCTAAACATTGCTTCCACTGCATTTCAATTTTTTATGTTATATTTTCATTTTAATTTCTCCTGAGTCTTCTTCTTTGACTAGCTTGTCATTTAGGTGTTGTTTAATCTCTAAGTATTTTGTGGTTTTCTAGATATCTTTTTGTTTTTTATTTCTAGTTGAATCCCATTGTAGTGTGTGCATACATTGTATGATTTCTACTCTTTTTGATTTGATAAGGTATGTTTTGTGGCCTAAAATATGATCTATCTTGGTAAGTGTTCAATGTGAGTTGAGGAGAATGTGTATTCTGCTGTTGCTGGGTGAGGTATTCTATAAATGTCAATTAGATTCAATTGATTGATCATATGGTTGTGTTCAACTATGTCTTTACTGATGTTCTTCATGCTGGTACTGCCTATTACTGACAAAGGGATATTTAACTTCCAATATAATAATGAATTTGTCTATTTCTCCTTGCAGTTCCATCACTTTTTTTCTCAAGTATTTTGATACTTGGTTTTTAGGTACATACACATTAAAGATTGATATGTCTTCTTGGGTAATTGACCCCGTTATCACTGTCAATTGCTCTCTTATTTCTGAGAATTTCCCTTGCCCTGAAGTTGAATTTGTCTGAAATTAATATAGCTACTATTACTTCCTTGTGGTTAGTGTTAACATGTTATATCTTTCTCTATCTTTTTACTTTTAATCTATATGTGCCTTTATATTCAAAGTGGGTTTCTTGTAGACAATTTACGGTTGGGCCTTGGGTTTCAATACACTCTATCTCTGTCTTTTAATTGATGTATTTAGATCATTGATATTTAAAGTGATTATTGATATAGTTAATTCTTATCTATCACATTTGTTACTGTTTTCTACTCATTGTTTTTGTTGTTTCTACTTTTGTCTTCCACTTTTTTCTGCCTTCTCTCTCTCTTTTTTTAAATTTATTTGGCTGCACTGGGTCTTAGTTTTGGCATATGGGATCTTTGTTGTCATGTCTGCAGGATCTTCATTGTGGCATGTGGGATCTTTAGTTGTGGCATGCAGGATCTTTTAGTTGCAGCATGCAGATGCTTAGTTGCGGCATACGGGGTCTAGTTCCCTGACCAGGGACTGAACCTGGCCCCCTGCATTGGGAGCATGGAGTCTTAACCACTGGACCACCAGGGAATTCCTGTGCCTTCTCTTGCTTTATTTAAGCATTTTATATGATTTTATTTTCTTTCCTTTTTAGCATATAAATTATACTTCTTATTTTAAAACTTTATTTAGTGATTGCCCTGTGGATTGCAATATGCATTTACAACAAAGCCAGGTTCACTTTCAAATAACACCATACTGCATCACAAGTAGTTCATATACCTAGGTATAGATTTATTAGTATTTGTCCTGCTTCATGTTCTCTGAGCTTCCTGGGTCTGTGATTTTGTGTCTGACATTAATCCTGAAAAAAGTTTTCATTACTGCTTCAGATATGTTTTTTGTTTTCTTCTTCTTCTCTTTCTGGTATTATTATTACACATGTGTTACAGCTTTTGTAGTTTCCCCACACTTCTTGGAAATTCTATTCTATTTTGTTGTTGTTTTGCATTTCAGTTTGTGAAGTTTGTATTGACATATCTTCTAGTTCATTGACTCTTTGTCTATTAATAAGCCCATCAAAACATTTCTGTTACAGTGTTTTTGATTTCTAGCACTTCTTTTTGTTGTTTCTTAGAATTTCCATCTCTCTTCTTACATTATGCATTTGTTCTTACATGTTGTCTACTTCTCACATTAGAGTCCTTAGCATATTGATCACAGGTAGTCCTTTTAAATTTCTTATCAGATACTTCCAAAGTCCATGTCATATCTGAGTCTGATTCTGATGCTTGCTCTGTTTCTTCGAACTGTGGTATTTTTTTTTAACCTTTCAGTATACCTTGTAATTTTTTTTTTTTTTTTTTTTTTTTGCAGAAAGGCAGACATGAGGTACAGGGTAAATGTAACTGTGGTACATAAGTCTTTACTGATGTATTCTTAGGTTTTGGGGGAAGGGAAGTATTTTATTGTCCTATTATTAGGTTTTAGCCTTTTAGTTAGCCTGTTCCCCTGGAGTGTGGCCTTTGTAAGTGCTTTTCATCTCTCTCCATCCCTTAAGTGATAGAAAGCTAGAGAAGGCTGGAGTTGGGTATATCCCTTCCCCCAAGATGGTTACCTTCTGGTTAAACTCTGTTAATTAGTCTCTGAAAAAATAGTTTCTCTTGAGGCTAGGCCTTGCTAAAAAATGCTGAATGCTCTGAGTGCATTTCCAAATGGCTACTTCTCCCTACCCCTGCTGGAAACACCAAGACATTTTTGTCTAATCTTCACTGAAAACCTATTATATCTCTTAGAATAAAACTTTTAAAAAATGTGGAAACATCTCTAAGACTGCCTCCCCAACCTGGAGGTTTGTTTTTTTTTTTGAGAAAATTACTTTATTTATTTTTTTTTAACATCTTTATTGGGATACAATTGCTTTACAATGGTGTGTTAGTTTCTGCTCTATAACAAAGTGACATAACATATGTTCCCATATGGCCTCGTCTTGCGTCTCCCTCCCTCCCACTCTCCCTATCCCACCCCTCCAGACTGTCACAAAGCACTGAGCTAATATCCCTGTGCCATGCGGCTGCTTCCCACTAGCTATGTACCTTACTACGTTTGTTAGTGTGTGTATGTCCATGACTCTCTCTCGCCCTGTCAAGGCTCACCCTTCCCCCTCCCCATATCCTCAAGTCCGTTCTCCAGTAGGTCTGCGTCTCTATTCCCGTCCCACCCCTAGGTTCTTCATGACATCTTTTTTTTTTCTTAAATTCCATATATATGTGTTAGCATACAGTATTTGTCTTTTTCTTTCTGACTTACTTCACTCTGTATGACAGACTGTAGGTCTATCCATCTCATTACAAATAGCTCAATTTCATTTCTTTTTATGGCTGAGTAATATTCCATTGTATATATGTGCCACATCTTCTTTATCCATTCATCCGATGATGGGC
>NW_021703779.1:76209233-76248812 GCF_005190385.1 Monodon monoceros | reverse complement strand
TTAAATATGTCCTGCCACTCCCTTCTGGCTTGCAGAGTTTCTGCTGAGAGATCAGCTGTTAACCTTATGGGGATTCCCTTGTGTGTTATTTGTTGTTTTTCCCTTGCTGCTTTTAATATGCTTTCTTTGTATTTAATTTTTGACAGTTTGATTAATATGTGTCTTGGCGTATTTCTCCTTGTATTTATCCTGTATGGGACTCTCTGTGCTTCCTGGACTTGATTAACTATTTCCTTTCCCATATTAAGGAAGTTTTCAACTATAATCTCTTCAAATATTTTCTCAGTCCCTTTCTTTTTCTCTTCTTCTTCTGGAAACCCTATAATTCGAATGCTGGTGCATTTAATGTTGTCCCAGAGGTCTCTGAGATTGTCTTCAGTTCTTTTCATTCTTTTTTCTTTATTCTGCTCTGCAGTAGTTATTTCCACTACTTTACCTTCCAGGTCACTTATCCGTTCTTCTGCCTCAGTTATTCTGCTATTGATCCCTTCTAGAGTATTTTTAATTTCATTTATTGTGTTGTTCATCGTTGCTTGTTTCATCTTTATTTCTTCTAGGTCCTTGTTAACTGTTTCTTGCATTTTGTCCATTCTATTTCCAAGATTTTGTATCATCCTTACTATCATTATTCTGAATTCTTTTTCAGGTTGACTGCCTATTTCCTCTTTATTTGTTAGGTCTGGTGCATTTTTATCTTGCTCCTTCATCTGCTGTGTGTTTTTCTGTCTTCTCATTTTGCTTATCTTACTGTGTTTGGAGTCTCCTTTTTGCAGGCTGCAGGTTTGTAGTTCCCGTTGTTTTTGATGTCTGTCTCCAGTGGCTAAGGTTGTTTCAGTGGGTTGTGTAGGCTTCCTGGTGGAGGGGACTAGTACCTGTGTTGTGGTGGATGAGGCTGGATCTTGTCTCTCTAGTGGGCAGGTTCACGTCTGGTGGTGTGTTTTGGGGTGTCTGTGGTCTTATTGTGATTTTAGGCTGCCTCTCTGCTAATGGGTGGGGTTTTGTTCCTGTTTTGCTAGTTGTTTGGCATAGGTTGTCCAGCACTGTGGCTTGCTGGTCGTTGAGTGAAGCTGGGTGCTGGTGTTAAGATGGAGGTCTCTGGGAAATTTCCGCCGTTTAATATTATGTGGAGCTGGGAGGTCTCTTGTTGACCAGTGACCTGAAGTTGGCTCTCCTACCTCAGAGGCAGAGCCCTGACTTCTGGCTGGAGCACCAAGAGCCTTTCATCCACACGGCTCAGAATAAAAGGGAGAAAAAGTAGAGAGAATTAGTAAAAGTATGAGGAAAGAAAGAAGGAAAGGAGGAAAGGAAGGAAGGAAGAAAGAAGCAAAGAAGGAAATAAAGGAGGGAGGGAGGGAGGAAGGAAGGAGGGAGGGAAAGAAGGAAAAAAGACAGAAAGAAAGAAGATACAGTAAAAATAAAATAAAGTATAATATAGTTATTTTATTAAAAAATATTTAGAAAAAAAAAAGGGACGGACAGAACCTTAGGACAAATATTGAAAGCAAAGCTATACAGAGAAAATCTTACACAGAAGCATACACATACACCCTCACAAAAAGAGGTAAAGGGGGAAAAATCATAAATCTTGCTCTCAGAGACCACCTCCTCAATTTGGGGTGATTCGTTGTCTAAAGGAGGGAAGGAAGGAAGGAAAGAAAGAAAGAAAGAACGAAGGTAAAGTATAATAAATTTATTACAATTAAAATTAATTATTAAGAAAAAATTTTTTTTAAAAAACCATGGACGGATAGAGCCCTAGGACAAATGGTGGAAGCAAGAGTATACAGACAAGATCTCACACAGAAGCATACACGTACCCATTCACAAAAAGAGGAAAAGGGAAAAAAATCATAGATCTCGCTCCTAAAGTCCACGTCTTCAATATGGGATCATTCCTTATCTATTCAGGTATTCCACAGATGCAGGGTATATCAAGTTGATTGTGGAGCTTTAATCTGCTGCTTCTGAGGCTGCTGGGAGAGATTTCCCTTTCTCTTCTTTGTACTCACAGCTCACAGGAGCTCAGCTTTGGATTTGGCCCTGCCTCTGCGTGTAGGTCGCTGGAGGGCGTCTGTTTTTTGCTCAGACAGGATGGGGTTAAGGGAGCCGCTGATTCGGGGGCTCCGGCTCACTCAGGCCGTGGGGGGGGTGGGAGGGAGGGGCCCTGCGTGCGGGACGGGCCTGCGGCAGCAGAGGACAGCGTGACGTTTCTCCGGCCTGAGGCCCGCCGTGCGTTCTCCCGGGGAAGTTGTACCTGGATCCCGGGAACCTGGCAGTGGCGGGCTGCACAGGCTCCGCGGAAGAGGGGTGTGGAGAGTGACCTGTGCTCGCACACAGGTCCCTTGGTGGCAGCAGCAGCAGCCTTAGTGTCTCCCGCCCATCTCTGGGGTCCGCGCTTTTAGCCGCGGCTCGCGCCCGTCTCTGGAGTTCCTTTAAGCAGCGCTCTTAAACCCCTCTCCTCGCGCACCAGGAAACAAAGAGGGAAGAAAAAGTCTCTTGCCTCTTCGGCAGGTGCAGGCTTTTCCCCAGACTTCCTCCCGGCTAGCCGTGGTGCCCTAATCCCTTCAGGCTATGTTCAAGCCGCCAACCCCAGTCCTCTCCCTGCGCTCCGTCCGAAACCGAAACCCAAGCCTCAGCTCGCAGCCCTGCCCGCCCCGACGGGTGAGCAGACAAACCTCTCGGGCTGGTGAGTGCCAGTTGGCACCAATCCTCTGTGCGGGAATCTCCCCGCTTTGCCCCCCGCACCCCTCGCTGTGCACTCCTCCGCAGTTCCGAAGCTCCCCCCTCCGCCTCCCGCAGTCTCCGCCCACGAAGGGGCTTCCTAGTGTGTGGAAGCTTTTCCTCCTTCACAGCTCCCTCCCACTGGTGCAGGTGCCGTCCTTATTCTTTTGTCTCTGTTTTTTCTTTTTTTCTTTTGCCCTACCCAGGTACGTGGGGAGTTTCTTGCCTTTTGGGAGGTCTGAGGTCTTCTGCCAGCCTTCAGTAGGTGTTCTGTAGGAGTTGTTCCACGTGTAGATGTATTTCTGGTGTATCCGTGGGGAGGAAGGCGATCTCCGCGTCTTAGTCTTCCGCCATCTTCAAGCTGTCCTCAAGAATTACTTTGAACTTGACTTGCAAGTTGATAACTTTCTGTAGCTTGGACTTTTCCTGGGCTAAATCCAAGGTACTAGCGGGGCTGTGTTCCTTTCTGGAGATTCTAGGGGAGAGACCTTTTAGGGTTGGTGGAGTTCTCACCTCACATCACTCTCCAACCTGGAGTTTTTAACTCTCAAATTTGTCCACACTGAACTTCCAGCAATTTCTCAATTACATTTTAGATTTTCCTATCTTGGACTGGATAACATGGAGGTTTCAGCTCATGGGCTTCTTCTATTATAAGCTGTTATTCTCTGTTTCTGCCTGTCTTCCTCTCCAATTTTGGGGGCAATAGTTTTGTCCTGCAATCTTTGTTCTCAGATAGAAAAATGAAAAGTTATGTTTTTTTAGTTTATTCAGCTTTTTTCTTCTTGTGTGCATGGGAATGATGACTTCCAAGTTCACTATGTGCTGGACAGGAAGTTGCAAGTTCCCTTTATAAACTGTTCAAGTGGGAGAATTCTGTTGGAAATTTTTGTGTATCTGCTCGCATATTAGTAATTCTGATAACAGGAATTTCTGGTATCTATGAGTGTAAGCTTATAAGATGTTTGTTCTTGGGAGAAATCATTAATCCTTGTAACTTCAGTCAGAATAAAAGATTAATTAAGAGAAAAACTAACAATAAAAAACAAACAGATAAAAACAAATATGAAACTCATAAATTTTAGTTATTTACCTGACTGCTTGCCTTTTCTCATATTGACAGCTACCAGAGACCACCCACCCTCCCCAAAAATTCCCATATGTCAAAACCTAAACTCCAATGTGATGAGATTTGGAGGTGGGCCCTGTGGGAATTGATTAGGCCATGAGGTCAGAACCCTCATGAATTGGATTAGTGCCTTTATACAAGAGACCCCAGGGTACTCCCTTGCCCCTTCTGCCATGTGAAAACACAGCAAAAAGATGGCCATCTATGAATGAAAAAGCAACATCTCACCAAACACTGAATCTTTTGGTGGTTTAATCTTTGTCTTCCAGTCTCTAGAACTGTAAGAAATAAATATTTGTTTTTGAAGTCACCTAGTCTATGAACTTCTATTATAGCATCCTGAATGGATTAGGGCAATATCCATAGCATTTTGTTGTTGTTGTTGTTGTTGTAGGAAAACTGGTCTATCAGTTAAGATGATTTCAGCTACAAATAATAAAATACCAGACTAAAATGGGATTAAACTTTAGAATTTTATTACTCTCATGTAGGAATACCAGAGATAGGTGGTTCAAGAATACTGAGATGTCATCTTCACATGCTTATAATGGAAACTACAGGAATCTCATTCTCATAGCCTATATTTGAAGCAGGATGGGACAAGGCAGGACACTCTTCTAGTTTATCATTCTTAATCATGAAAGAAAAGCTTTCTCAGAACCCAAATCCCTGCCCAGCAGATTTCCTTTAGATCCCATTGACGCTAATTAATTTCCAAGTTCAAACCCTAGTGAAGAACCAAATACAAACATTAGGATAATATGAACATACCAGGATGTTTATATCTGTTTCTGAATGACAAAATAAGAATAGTGTATATAACGTTGTTTTTAAAATAAGATGGCCTATTCAGAGGATAATAGTTCATTTCTACTGGTAATTTAGTGTTTCAATATTGAATTTCATCTTTTTATATGCATATTATTAACCCATTCTCACAACTTTAAATTTTGCTTGTATAATTTGTTTAATTTTTAGTTGTCACCAATTATTTCTATGATATGTGGAGAACTGTCTTAACCTTGTGATTTTCATTGAATTAATGTCTCAGTTTAAACTGTCATCTCTTGTGAAATGTATAACTACAGAAGAATAGTATGTGAGAAACAGAATAAATTACAAATATAACAATCTGTTTTTATTCAATCTAGCTATAATATATTTTGTTGCAATAAAAGTATAACTCTGAATTTCATGGAATTAATTCCTTTTAGATATCATTCAGGATAATAAAGTACTTGAAATCATATGTTGAAACTAAAGAACATAGTTCCTTTTTAATTCACTAAATGGATTCAAGTTATATTATTGCAAATTAAAACAATGAGATACAAATATATATATTTTAGAATAGCTAAAATCCAAAATTTGACAATATCAAATGCTGATGATGATGTGGAGCAAGAAGAAAGCTCATTCATTGCTAGGGGGAATGCTGTTCAGTTTTCTCAGCACCACTTATTGAAGAAATTGTCTTTTCTGTTTTGTATATTCTTGCCTGCTTTCTCATAGATTAATTGACCATAAGTGTGTGTGTTTATTTCTGGGCTCTCTATTTTGTTCCATTGATTGATGTGTCTGTTTTTGTGCCAGTACCATACTGTTTTGATCTCTGTAGCATTTGTAGTGTAGTTTGAAGTCAGGGAGTGTGATTCCTCCAGCTCTGTTCTCCTTTTTCAAGAGCATTTTTGCTATTCAGAGTGTTTTGTGTTTCCATACAAATTTTAAGATTATTTATGCTAGTTTTCTGAAAAATGCCAAGGGGGTTTTGAGAGGGATTTCATTGAATCTGTAGATTGCCGTGGGTAGTAGGGTCATATTAACAATATTAATTCCTCCAATTCATGAATACGGTATATCTTTCCATCTGTTTCTGTCATCTTTAGTTTTTCATCAGTGTTTTAAAGTTTTTGGAGCACAGGTCTTTTGCCTCCTAAGGTAGGTTTATTCCTAGGTATTTTATTCTTTTTGATACAATGGAAAATTGGATTGTTTCCTTAATTTCTCTTTTTGCTATTTTGTTGTTAGTAGTGTATAGAAATGCAACAGGTTTCTGTATCTTAATTTTGTATTCTGCAACTTTACTGAATTCATTGATGAGCTCCAGTAGTTTTCTGGTAGTGTCTTTAGCATTTTCTATGTATAATGTCATCTGCAAACAGTGACCGTTTTACTTTTTCCTTTCTAATTTGATTCTTTTCATTTGTTTTTCTTGTCTTATTGGTGTGCCTATGAATTCCAATAGTATGTTGAATAAAAGTGGTGAGAGTGGGCATCCTTGTCTTATTCCTGATCTTAGAGGAAATGCTTTCAGATTTTCACCATTGCATATTATGTTAGTTGTGGGTTTGTCATACACAGACTTTATTATGTTGAGGTATATTCTCTTTATGCCCACTTTTTGGAGAATTTTTATAATAAATCAATGTGGAATTTTGTTAAAAGCTTTTTCTGCATCTATTTAGATGATCATGTGGTTTTTATTCTTCAATTTGTTGATGTGGTGTATCACATTGACTGATTTGCAGATATTGAAAGATCCTTGCATACATGGCATAAATTCCACTTGATCATGGTGTGTAATACTTTTAATGTACTCTTGTATTTGATTTTTGAATATTTAGTTGAGGATTTTTGCACCTATGTTCATCAGTGATATTGGCTTGTAATGATATGACCAATAAGGGGTTAATATCCAACATATATAAACAGCTCATACAATTCAACATCAAAAAAAAGAAAATGCAAGAAACCCAATTAAAAAATGGGCAGAGGGGACTTCCCTGGTGGTCCAGTGATTAGGATTCCATGCTTCCAATGCAGGCGCCATGGGTTTGATCCCTGGTCAGGGAACTAAGATCCCATGTGCCACACAGTGTGGCCAAAAACAAAAATAATTTTTAAAATGGGCAAAAGACCTGAATAAACATTTCCCCAAACAGGACATGAAGATGGAGAACAGGTACATGAAAATATGCTCAACATCACTAATCATCAGGGAAATGAAAATCAAAAACAAAATGAAATATCACCTTACACCTCTCAGAATGGCTATCATCAAAAAGAGCACAAATAACAAAAGTTGCCAAGGATGTGGAGAAAAAGGGACCCTCCTATGTTGTTGGTGGGAATGTAAATTGGTGCAGCCACTGTGGAAAACAGTATGGAGTTTTCTCAAAACACTAAAAGTAGAACTACCATATGACTCAGCAATTCCACTCTTGGATATATATTCAAAAACAGCAAAAACACTAATTTGAAAAGAAACATACACCCCAATATTCATAGCAACATTTTTCTACAATTGCAAAGATATGGAAGCAACCTAAGTGTCCATCAACAGACAAATGCATAAAGAAGATATGGTGTATATATATACAATGGAATACTACTCAACCATGAAAAAAGAATGAAATTTTACCATTTGCAACAACATGGATAGAGTTGGAGGGTATTATGTTAAGCGAAAGAAGTCAGAGAAATACAAATACTGTATGATATCACTTATGTGTGGAATCTAAAAAATACAAAACAGTAGTGAATATAACAAAAAAGAAACAGACTCACAGATATAGAGGACAAAGTAGTGGTTACCAGTTGTGGGGAGGGGCAATATAGGGAAGGGCAAATGGGAGGTGTAAATTAATGGATGTAAGATATACTCAAGGATGTATTCTATAAAAAAATAAATAATAAAATTAAAAATTGTAAAATGTAAAGCTATAACAGTTTTAAAAGAATACATAGAGGCTCCCCTGGTGGCGCAGTGGTTGAGAGTCTGCCTGCTGATGCAAGGGACATGGGTTCGTGCCTCAGTCCAAGAAGATCCCACACGCCACGGAGTGGCTAGGCCCATGAGCCATGACTGCTGAGCCTGCGCGTCTGGAGCCTGTGCTCCACAACAGGAGAGGCCACAACAGTTAGAGGCCCGCATACCACAAAAAAAAAAAAAAAAAAAAAAAAGAATACATAGGAGGAAGTATTCTGGCACATGACTTATTGAAACGTTTTTATTTGGCACCAAAAGCACCATACATAAAAGAAAAAACATCCAAAGAGTGTACCTCATCATTTAAAATGTTTGCCCTAAAAAATACCCTGCTAGCTGATGAAAACAAGTTACAAACTGTGAGAAAGTATTTTCAATATACATATGAGACAAGGAACCGTATCTTTTTTTTTTAACATCTTTATTGGGGTATAATTGCTTTACAATGGTGTGTTATTTTCTGCTTTATAACAAAGTGAATCAGTTATACATATACATATGTTCCCATAGCTCTTCCCTCTTGCATCTGCCTCCCTCCCACCCTCCCTATCCCACACGTCCAGGCGGTCACAAAGCACTGAGCTGATCTCCCTGTGCTATGCGGCTACTCCACACTAGCTATCTACCTTATGTTTGGTACTGTATATATGTCCATGCCTCTCTCTTGCTTTGTCATAGCTCACCCTTCCCCCTCCCCATATCCTCAAGTCCATTCGCTAATAGGTCTGTGTCTTTATTCCTGTCTTACCCTTAGCTTCTTCATGACATTATTTTTTCTTAAATGCTATATATATGTGTTAGCCTATGGTATTTGTCTTTCTCTTTCTGACTTACTTCACTCTGTATGACAGACTCTAGGTCTTCCAAAACTATGTTGAATAAGAGTGGTGAGAGTGGGCAACCTTGTATTGTTCCTGATCTTAGTGGAAATGCTTTCAGTTTTTCACCATTGAGGATGATGTTGGTTGTGGGTTTGTCATATATGGCCTTTATTATGTTGAGGAAAGTTCTCTCTATGCCTACTTTATGCAGGGTTTTTATCATAAATTGGTGTTGAATTTTTTGAAAAGCATTCTCTGCACCTATTGAGATGATCATATGGTTTTTCTCCTTCAATTTGATAATATGGTTTATCACATTGATTGATTTGCGTATACTGAAGAATCCTTGCATTCCTGGAATAAACCCCACTTGATCATGGTGTATGATCCTTTTAATGTGCTGCTGGATTCTGTTTGCTAGCATTTTGTTGAGAATTTTTGCATGTATGTTCATCAGTGATATTGGCCTGTAGTTTTCTTTCTTTGTGACATCTTTCTCTGGTTTTGGTATCAAGGTGATGGTGGCTTCGTAGAATGAGTTTGGGAGTGTTCCACCCTCTGCTATATTTTGGAAGAGTTTGAGAAGGATAGGTGTTAGCTCTTCTCTAAATGTTTGGTAGAATTCGTCTGTGAAGCCATCTGGTCCAGGGCTTTTTTTTTTTTTGGAAGATTTTTAATCACAGTTTCAATTTCAGTGCTTGTGATTGGTCTGTTCATATTTTCTATTTCTTCCTGATTCAGTCTGGCAGATTGTGCATTTCTAAGAATTTGTCCATTTCCTCCAGGTTGTCCATTTTATTGGCATAGAGTTGCTTGTAGTAATCTCTCATGATCTTTTGTATTTCTGCAGGGTCAGTTGTTACTTCTCCTTTTTCATTTCTAATTCTATTGACTTGAGTCTTCTCCCTCTTTTTCTTGATGAGTCTGGCTAATGGTTTATCTATTTTGTTTATCCTCTCAAAGAACCAGCTTTTAGTTTTATTGATCCTTGCTATCGTTTCCTTCATTTATTTTTCATGTATTTCTGATCTGATTTTTATGATTTCTTTCCTTCTGCTAACTTTGGGGTTTTTTTGCTCTTCGTTCTCTAATTGCTTTTGGTGCAAGGTTAGATCGTTTATTTGAGATGTTTCCTTTTTCTTAAGGTGGACTTGTATTGCTATAAACTTCCTCTTAGAGCTGCTTTTGCTACATCCCATAGGTTTTTGGTGGTCATGTCTCCATTGTCATTTGTTTCTATGTATTTTTTTATTTCCTCTTTGATTTCTTCAGTGGTCACTTCGATATTAAATAGTGTATTGTTTAGTCTCCATGTGTTTGTATTTTTTACAGATGTTTTCCTGTAATTGATATCTAGACTCATAGCATTGTGGTCGGAAAAGATACTTGATACAATTTCAATTTTCTTAAATTTACAAAGGCTTCATTTGTGACCCAAGATATGATCTATCCTGTAGAATGTTCCATGAGCCCTTGAGAAAAATGTGTATTCTGCTGCCTTTGGATGGAGTGTCCTATAAATATCAACTAGGTCCATCTTGTTTAATGAATCATTTAAAGCTTGTGTTTCCTTATTTATTTTCATTTTGGATGATCTGTCCATTGGTGAAAGTGGGGTGTTAAAGTCCCCTACTATGAATGTGTTACTGTCGATTTCCCCTTTTATGGCTGTTAGTATTTGCCTTAAGTATTGAGGTGCTCCTATGTTGGGTGCATAAATAATTTCAGTTGTTGTATCTTCTTCTTGGATCGATCCCTTGATTATTATATAGTGTCCTCCTTTGTCTCTTCTAACAGTTTTTACTTTAAAGTCTATATTTTCTGATACAAGAATTGCTGCTCCAGCTTTTTTTTGGTTTCCTTTTGCATGGAGTATCTTTTTCCATCCCCTTACTTTTAGTCTGTATGTGTCTCTAGGTCTGAAGTGGGTCTCTTGTAGACAGCATATATACGGGTCTTGTTTGTGTATCCATTCACCCAATCTGTGTCTTTTGGTGGGAGCATTTAGTCCATTTACATTTAAGGTAATTATTGATATGTATGTTCCTATTCCCATTTTCTAAATTGTTTTGGGTTCATTATTGTAGGTCTTTTCCTTCTCTTGTGTTTCTTGTCTAGAGAAGTTCCTTTAGCATTTGTTGTAAAGCTGGTTTGGTGGTGCTGAACTCTCTCAGATTGTGCTTGTCTGTAAACGTTTTAATTTCTCCATCAAATCTGAGTGATATCCTTGCTGGGTAGAGGAATCTTGGTTGTATGTTTTTCTCCTTCATCACTTTAAATATGTCCTGCCACTCCCTTCTGGCTTGCAGAGTTTCTGCTGAAAGATCAGCTGTTAACCTTATGGGGATTCGCTTGTGAGTTATTTGTTCTTTCTCCCTTGCTGCTTTTAATATGCTTTCTTTGTATTTAGTTTTTGACAGTTTGGTTAATATGTGTCTTTGGCATATTTCTCCTTGGATTGGTCCTGGATGGGACTCTCTGTGCTTCTTGGACTTGAAAAAATATTTCCTTTCCCATATTAGGGAAGTTTTCAACTATAATCTCTTCAAATATTTTCTTAGTCCCTTTCTTTTTCTCTTCTTCTTCTGGAACCCCTATAATTTGAATGTTGGTGCATTTAATGCTGTCCCAGAGGTCTCTGAGACTGTACTCAATTCTTTTTATTCTTTTTTCTTTATTCTGCTCTGCAGTAGTTATTTCCATTATTTTATCTTCCAGCTCAGTTTTCCACTCTACTGCCTCAGTTTTTCTGTTATTGGTCCCATCTAGAGTATTTTTCATTGCGTTTATTGTATTGTTCATAGTTGCTTGTTTCATTTTTAGTTCTTCTAGGTCCTTGTTAAATGTTTCTTGCACTTTTTTCTATTCTATTTTCAAGATTTGGGATCATCTTTACTATCAATATTCTGAATTCTTTCTCAGGTAGACTGCCTATTTCCTCTTCATTTGTTAGGTCTGGTGGGTTTTTATCTTGCTCCTTCATCTGCGGTGTGTTTTTCTGTCTTCTCATTTTGCTTATCTTACTGTGTTTGGGGTCTCCTTTTTGCAGGCTGCAAGTTTGTAGTTCCTGTTGTTTTTGGTGTCTGTCCCCAGTGGCTAAGGTTGTTTCAGTGGGTTGTATAGGCTTCCTGGTGGAGGGGACTAGTGCCTGTGTTGTGGTGGATGAGGCTGAATCTTCTCTCTCTGGTGGGCAGATCCATGTCTGGTGGTGTGTTTTGGTGTGTCTGTGGACTTATGATTTTAGGCAGCCTCTCTGCTAATGGGTGGGTTTGTGTTCCTGTTTTTCTAGTTGTTTGGCATAGTGTGTCCAGCACTGTAGCTTGCTGGTCGTTGAGTGAAGCTGGGTGCTGGTGTTGAGATGGAGATCGCTGGGAGATTTTCACCATTTGATACTCTGTGGAGCTGGGAGGTTTCTTGTTGACCAGTGTCCTGAAGTTGGCTCTCACACCTCAGAGGCAAAGCACTGACTCCTGGCTGCAACACCAAGAGCCTTTCATCCACACGGCTCAGAATCAAAGGGAGAAAAAATAGAGAGAATGTATTAGTAGAAGTAGGAAGAAAGAAAGAAAGAAATATAGAAAGGAAGGAAGGAAGAAAGAAAGAAGAAAGGAAGGAAAGAAGGAAAGAAAGAAAGAAAGGTGGGAGGGAGAGAGGGACGGTGGGAGGAAGGAAAGAAGGAAGGAAGGAGGGAAGGAAGGAAAAAAGAAAGAAAGAAAGAAGATAAAATAAAATAAAGTAAAATATAATAGAGTTATTAAATTAAAAATAATTATTAAGAAAAAAATTTAAAAAAGTATAAACAGACAGATAGAACCTTAGGACAAATGGTGGAAGCAAAGCTATACAGACAAAATCTCATAGAGAAGCATACACATACACACTCACAAAAAGAGGAAAAGGGGAAAAAATCCTAAATCTTGCTCTCAAAGTCCACCTCCTCAATTTGGGATGATTTTTTGTCTATTCATGTATTCCACAGATGCAGGGTACATCAAGTTGTGTGTGGAGCTTTAATCCGCTGCTCCTGAGGCTGCTGGGAGAGATTTCCCTTTCTCTTCTTTGTTCTCACAGCTCCCAGTGGCTCAGCTTTGGATTTGGCTCTGCCTCTGCGTGTAGGTAGCCAGAGGGAGTCTGTTTTTCACTCCGATAAGACAGGGAAAGGAGCCACTGATTCGGGGGCTCTGGCTCACTCAGGCCGGGGGGAGGGAGGGGCACGGAGTGTGGGGCGAGCCTGTGGCGGCAGAGGCCGGTGTGACGTTGCACCAGCCTGAGGCTCGCCATGCGTTCTCCTGGGGAAGTTGTCCCTGGATCCTGGGAACCTGGCAGTGGCGGGCTGCACAGGCTCCCTGGAAGGGAGGTGTGGATAGTGACCTGTGCTGTCACACAGGCTTCTTGATGGTGGCAGCAGCAGCCTTAGCCTCTCCTGCCTGTCTCCGTCGTCTGCCCTTTTAGCCGTGGATCGCACCCGTCTCTGGAGCTCCTTTAAGCAGCGCTCTTAATCCCCTCTCCTCGCGCACCAGGAAACAAAGAGGGAAGAAAAAGTCTCTTGCCTCTTTGGCAGCTCCAGACGTTTTCCCTGACTCCCTCCCGGCTAGCCGTGGTGCACTAACCCCTTCAGGCTGTGTTCACACCACCAACCCCTGTCCTCTCCCTGTGCTCTGACCAAAGCCCGAGCCTCAGCTTGCAGCCCCGCCCACCCCGGTGGGTGAGCAGACTAACCTCTCGGGCTGGTGAGTGCCGGTCAGCACTGACCCTCTGTGCAGGAATCTCCCCGCTTTGCCCTCCGCACCCATGTTGCTGCACTCTCCTCCGTGGCTCCAAAGCTCCCCACCTCCGCCACCTGCAGTTTCCGCCTGCCAAGGGGCTTCCTAGTGTGTGGAAACCTTTCCTCCCTCACAGCTCCCTCCCACTGGTGCAGGTCCCGTCCCTATTCTTTTGTCTCAGTTTTTTCTTTTTTTCTTTTACCCTACCCAGGTACGTGGGGAGTTTCTTGCCTTTTGGGAAGTCTGAGGCCTTCTGCCAGCATTCAGTATGTGTTCTGTAGGAGTTGTTCCACGTGTAGATGTATTTCTGTTTTATTTGTGGGGAGGAAGGTGATCTCCGCGTCTTACTCTTCCACCATCTTCCCCTCGTCCCAGAAACTGTATCTTGAATATCTAAAATATTCTAAAACTCAACAGTTAAAAAAAAGTAGGAAAAAACAATCCAATTAGAAATGGCAAAATATTTGAAGTGACATTTCACAGAAGAGGATACACAGATGGCAGATAAACACACGAAAAAAGAATTTCACCATCATGAGCCATCAGGGAAATGCAAATTAATAGCACAATAAGATATCATCACACACCTATTAAAAAGGTAAAACAAATCATGGTGACTATATGAAGTGCTAGTGTGGATGAAGAGAAACATTTTTTTATATATTGCAAGAGGGAATGAAAATGATACAGCCACACTAGAAAATAGTGTTGCAGTTTCTTAAAAAATTAAACCTACACTTATGATATGACCCAGCAACCACATTTCTATCTCATATCCCAGAGAAATTAGAAATTTATATTCACATAAAAATATGTACACTATTGTTCTCTTCAACTTTATTTGTATTAGCACCACATTGGAAATAATCAAAGTGCTCCACAATGAGTGAATGGTGGTACTTTCATACCAGTATATACTACTTGGCAATAAAAAAGAACTAATGATTGGTACATGCAGCAACTTTGATGAATCTCGAGTGTAACTATGCTGAGGTAAAAAAGATTAATCTGAAAAGTTCACACACTGTATGTTTCCATTTATGTAACATTATCAAAATGACAAATTTAAG
The DNA here is from genome assembly GCF_005190385.1 of Monodon monoceros. NCBI lineage: Eukaryota > Metazoa > Chordata > Mammalia > Artiodactyla > Monodontidae > Monodon > Monodon monoceros. The sequence goes on along the minus strand of NW_021703779.1, from coordinate 76,234,539 downwards.
GTGATAAAGAATAGGTTAGTCATCACCAGCTGGTAGAGAAACTTTGGGGAATGGAGGTGAGTATGACTACAAAAAGAATAGAATGAGAGATATTTTCATGATAATGGTATAGTTCTGTATTTTTATTTTGGTGGTGGTTACATGAATGTAAACATGGGACAAAATGGCATAGAACTATACACACACATGTTGTACCATGTAAAATTCCTGGTTTTGATACATTTATTATGTAAGATGTAACCAGTGGGAGAAACTAGATGAAAGGTACAGTGATCTCTCTGTATGCTCTTTGCAACTTCCTGTGACTCTATCATTATTTCAAAAGAAAAGATAAAATACATTCTAGTGAAGTAGGATTTATTAAAGGTACATAAGGGTGGCTAAAAATTTAAAAAAAACTTATCAAAGTGTTTCACCCTTTTAACAGAAAACATGGAGAAAAAATTATTATCTTGGCTAAGACAAAAAATGTTTGATAAAATTGAACTCACTTTTTCTGAATTAAAAATATTTGCAAAATAGTGGTGGAAAGGAAAGCTTTCAGTGTGATAAAAGGCATCTACAAAAACTTACAAATAAAATTATATTCAATCATACAACCTGAAATTTGAATGGGAAATTAAAGTACACAATTTCCATTTCTATTTAGTGTTGTACTAGAAGTCCTACACAGTGAAATATGGCAAGAACAAAAACCAATGGAATAAGTATAGAAAAAGAGAAAGAAAATCGTTAAAGTTGTAAATGTATTTTTGAAAGTACCCACACACAGAATATCATTAATAATTAGGGAATATATCATGTCTTTTGCATACAAGGTCAACATAAAAAATGAACTTTGCTTCTATACAACAATCACAAAGTAGTAGAAAATGAAGTTTAAGAAATGATGCTAATTACGTGATAAAAACATCAAGTATCAATAATATTAAATCTAATGCAGATGTGTAAGACATTCAGTGGAAACAAAAAATGCTTTTCAGAGAGAGTAGACATAAATAGAGGGATAAATTTTTCTCAAATATTGGAGGATTCAAAATCGTAAAGATGTAAATTCCCTCAAAATGTTTCTACAGATTTAAGATTCGAGATATAAATCAAAATACCAGCAGATTTATTTTGCAAATTGACAAACTAATTTCAATATTTATTTGAAAATACAAAAGGTAAGAATAGCAAGTCAGACATGAGAATTAACAAAAGTGGAGGCTATACACTACCAGATATCATGACCTACTATAAAAATTTATTAAAATGGTATAATATTACCATATATAAACAAATAATCCCGCCAAAATGGAACACAGAAACAGATCCACACATATATTATTAAATGATTTTCAATTTCAACTCTTTTTCAGCTGTTCTACACTTATCAGAGTGGATAATCTCATTACCCATGTAATGAATGACAGAAACATTTTCTTTTGGTTACTGTCATAACATGTTACAGTAGGTTTTTGAAAATATTGTATTCATCCATCCATTCATCTCTTCATCCATTCACCCTTCCATTCATTCATCTGGTAAATATTTATTGCATTCCTTCTAAGTGACAAATATTGTACCAGTAATGGTATTGCAATGAATAAGAAACAATCCTTGCCCTCCTAGAAATGACTAAGTAGCAGAGAAAATAAAATAAATTTTTGCAAGATTTATGAAGAAATATTTTGAGTGTGTTATAAGGAGATCAAAGTTTGGCATATCAGAAAAGGCTTGCATGAAGAAATGATATTTAATCTGAGACATGAAAGAGGAAGAAGGAATTAGCTAGGCTAAGTTAGCTAAAATTCGGAGTGAAAAATGTTCCAGGTTTAAGGGATATCTTGTGAAAATGCTCGAGTGAAAAAGTTCATAGCATATTCAAGGGACTGAAAAGGCAAGGGAGTGTAATGACCAGATTTGTGTTTAATTAAGACTTATGTAGAGACTGGATTGTAGTAAAATATGTATTTAGAAAAATATTGATGAGGAGGTTTTTAAGTAGTCAAGATTAAAAATAATGTCTATCTGAACTAAGATGGCAGTTAGTGGAAGTGGAGAGAAGTGAATGGATTCCAGAGATAATTACGAGGTTGGGGATGTGTAGGATGAATCTTAGTTTTCTGGCATTAGCAGTTGAGTGGCTGGTAATGCCATTTACTATAAGGAAAGTGAGTTTGAGATGAAAAGTGTTGAGGTTGGTTTTGGATATATTGAATTAGTGTGTCTGTGTGACATCCAAGTAGAAATGTTCAATAGGAAGCTGGATGAATAGATGTGAAGCTTAGAGGAGAGTTATAGGGATTTTCAGCATCTAGATGCTGAAATTAAAATCAAAGTTGATGTTACCAATTAAGAAGAGAAGTTATAAAGAAAAGAGAAGAAAGCCTAGAACAGATCACAAAGAAATAAAATGATGCTGTTAAAGAATACCCTGCACATGGTAAGAACTCAATATATTCAGACTTATTCAAGTTGAAAACTAATTTTATATGGAATTAATATATTTCAACAATATATTATTATCTAAGATATACTATTAGTTAGAAATATTTTCCCATGTTCTTTTTAAGTCTGAAATAATTGTGCACACTTCCTTATGGGTCACATTTTGTACCTCAACTTTAACACCTGATGGGATTTGAATTATAGCTCTAGAAGAAAAGAGGGGTGGTGGGGGTAGGTACCAAGGAAAATCAGCAGTGTCTTCCAAGGCAATTACCTCAGGGGAAGCCATTGCAGTTTCCCCAGTCACAGCAAGGTTAATCTACTCAGACAGAGTTGGAGAGGCTCCTACAGGCAAAGAAGACTAATCAGAATTTAGAGTTTCAATATCCCCAGCATCATCAGGATCTTCCCATAAAGGCTCATTCTAATTTTCAGGATCCTGTTCCTTCCCAATCAATGCCCTCACTTTTAACAGAAGACACCCTGCAAGTAGGGAATTCAATTTGTATTGTGATTTGGCCACACACAGGACGAAATTCTGGGTTTGGTTTCTTTCACGGAAGACATTAAAACTTCTAGGTCATTTATACAGCACTTGAGCTGGAAATTAGAATCCCTGAGCTCAGTCTTTTCTTTTCCTACTTTGTCCAGCTGAATTAGGAGCAACCAGCCAATCTCGTTACACTCATAAGTTTGAAATAAAAATCCTAAAGTATCATAGACAAGGTCACTCAGAACATTGCTTTTTATAAATATTTGATGAGAAACATTCTATGAGGGTATTTTTAATTTTCAATAGATATTTGAATCTTGACAGAAATCCAATAATATCTCTATTTCAACAGCACACTATGGATTATCATTGCCCTTTTTCCTACTGGAAATAGAACCATTTACTTTTCAGTCAAATCAGATTAGAAAACCAATTCCAGAAACCCCCAGGATCAATTCAGAAAATTGATCCTTAAGATTCTTTACCTCTCGAACCACTTGTTGTATCAAAATCTGTATTAGTCAGTGTCCTCTAGAGAAACAGAACCAAAAGGATGTAGGATGTGTGTGTATGTGTGTATTGAGAGAGAGACAGAGACAGAGACAGCGAGAGACAGAGAGAGATTATTAAGGAATTGCCTCACACAATTGTGGAAGATGTAAATTCTGAAATCTACAGAGCAAGTTGGCAGACTGGAGACCCAGGGAAGAGCTGTTGATTTTGCAGCTCAAGTCTAAAGGGAGAATTCTCTTTCCTTTGGGAGATCTCAGTTTTTTTTGCCTAAAGCCTTCAACTGAGTGAATGAAGCCTACCCACGTTATGGAGGGAAATCTGCGTTATTAAAAGTCTACAGATTTAAATATTAATCTCATCAAAAGACACTCTCACAGCAAGACTGGAATTTTAGGAAATATCTGGGTACTGCAGCCTAGTCAAGTTGGCACATAAAATTAATGATCATAGAAGTGAAAAAATAGTTTCATAGTTTCTGGTTCTGATCCTATTTACTTGTTTAATCTGAAGCATACCAAATTTTAAACTATTCCCTCATATCAAATAAACTGATATTTATTAAATGTCTACTGATAAAAGAAATTTTAGACCATACTCTGATTCTGGTGCTAAGATGACGGGTGTACAATAAAAACTAATGTTTAAAATGTTGATGCATGCTATAAAATGGATTTTAGGTATCAATAACAATTATCCTTAAATTTTTCTATATTTTCTTCGTTTAATATTATATTGTTGATATTTGCCTGGGGGAGGGGCTTAAATATTTCAAAATTAATACTTCAATTAACTTCAGTTAAAGTGAGTTTTTCTTAAACTTCCAAGTGCAATGTTCCTATCACTGACATTAAATTTCACTATGCCCCCTTTTTCCTTTTTTTCTTTTTTTTTGGTAAAATAGCAATGGTCGTGAGAAAAGGTTTCAGTTTTTCATCACTAATAATACTATCAAGGGATCATTTTCTCTATGGAAAATTGTAGTGCAATCCCTGGTCTTTCACCAAATAACTGAAGACTATGCCTACTTATGATTATACAAATCACATCTGCATTCCGACATTTTGAATTCTAATGTAGTTGGTAAACAATTATTTTGAAGGACCACAGGTATCTTGTTTTGATGATTTATGTGGCTATTGATAATTTATATAGTATATGTTAACTTTAAAGTGCTTTGTCTGTCAGCATTTTTCTATGTGATTGACATTACCACACTGGTAAATACATCACAGTGTCTAGAGTGGTTGTGTTTAAACATAGACTTTTGCCTTATTTCTATCTCATTCATAATTACAGAGTTCCACAAAAAAGTTATAAATGACACTAAAATAGAATTGCCTACGTATTAATGTGTGAATGTTTATTAACCTATATTTTAAAGATGACTCAATTAGATCTGGAGACAATGAATCAATAGGTATAATGGCACCTAGGCTCAAGGAAATATCAAAATGTAATCATTGTTTACCAGTTCTGCAAAAAGTCTACAGATCTTTACTTCCAAACTGCTTAATGACTATTCTGTAATAGATTTCTTTCTTTCTTTTTTTTTTAAACATCATTATTGGAGTATAATTGCTTTACAATGGTGTGTTATTTTCTGCTTTATAACAATGTGAATCAGTTATACATTTCTTAAGTGTTTAAAATTGTTGTTGCAAGATGGACTGGCTGACTCTATCACCCCCACAGTTAGAAAACAACATTTCAAAGAGATGTAAACATCACCTATTTATCATCTCAGTTTCCATCTATGGTTGAGGAGTCTGAGCAGGGCTTAACTGGGTTTTTGGCTCAGAGTCTCACAAGACTACAATCAAGGTGTTGGCTAGGCTGTATTTCTTTCTGGAATTTGGTATCCTCTTCCAAGACCATCTAGTTTTTCCTTATGGTTGTAGTAGTGAGATTCCTATTTTCTTCTTGGCTGTGAGTCAACTCTTAGAGGACATTCACCTGCCTTTCCCACATAGACCTATCGAAAATTTGGCAGCTTACTTTTTAAGTCCAGCAACAGAGTTTTTCCCTTTAATCTGATAAAATGGACTCTCTTATAATGTAACCTTATCAAGGAATTGATATCCCATCACATTTGCCATATTCTATTGGTAGAAGCAAGTCACAGACTCCACCTATACTTCAAGGAATGTAGAACCTATGACTCATTAGGCATCACCTTTGCATGTTTCTGCCCATAGCATATTCTTGTCTTCAATATTATAAGGGTTACAATGGATTATAAAAAAAACTATAGGCATGACAACTGCTAACACGATTTGTAGAGGTCCTACATTTTCCTAAATGACAATTTAAAAATACGGTTACTTTTCCCACTTTTTGATTACAGAATCATCAGCAAGTCCAAATTCTTAAATTATTTGTGCAAAAGTAAACTAAATTCATAGACATCCTCTGATTAGATCTATCTTGCATCATCTGTTTTCAAGTCTCCTAAAAGATGTTTCCTCTCATGCATATCTTATTGCCCACCAATATCTAAAATAAGGATTTTGATTCATAATAGTCATTTAGCTTTTATCAACAGGAAAAAGGAGTGGAAGCTTCTCTGAAATATAGGTTGCATTCAGTTTACAGAGAAGCTGTCTCTTAAAATGGCCAGTGCAATATCAGTCACTGAAACTCAGCAGGTGAAAGGTGCATGAATGTACAACACAGTAGCAGCCATTTATTTGCAGGTAGAAAGACTACACCCTGAGGTTTTCCTTGTCAGACTCCCTGACATGCTCTTCACAAAGCTTAAAGATATTTGTTCTTTCACATATTAAGTAAATTGCTGCACAATGCTCTGCTGTGAACTGCATGGTTTGAAATTGGTTTTTCTACCATCTAAATTCCACCACTGATTAAAAATATTATTGAAGAATAAAATTTTTTGTTGCCTTTGAATACGTAATACTCTTTATTGGTTATATTAATCAATTTATACTCACAATTATGAATTATACTTCTCTAATTATGTAGAAATTAACATTTATTAAAGTGTAAAATGTATTCCCACTTTTCTTTGTTGTCAAGTCCATAAACATCATTTAGACATCTGACCTATCTTTCTCATCAGGGGTTCTCTTTATTCTCTCTTGTTTCAATGGAAGTATTTTAAAGTAAAACTAAAAGGGAAATTAACTATTTTAATTTTAGTCCTAAATTGATGGGTCTTAAAATTTTGTGTACTTATGAATTAACTAGGTTGGCTGACAAAAATATAGATTCCTGGGCTTAACTCCTAGACATCATTATCCAATATGTCTTAGGTGGGACCCAGAAAAATCTTCATTTTGACAATTAGCTGGAGTGACTGAGAGGCAATTGATCCATAGAAGACATTTTGAGAAATGTTGAGAAAATTCACTTTGTAGAATAAGTATTTTCTCTTCATTTCATATACCAACTCCTGATTTGAAACAGTAGCCCATTTAAACTAGAAACTGTGATTGTGAAAAATCAATACTGGTCTTCTATTTCTAGTAATACAGGTAGTTACATATCCAGACTAACACTCTTACTGAAAGTAGTCAAAGATGTTGGAAATTTTTTTAAAAAAATCTTTAAAAACATGGAAGAATGGACAAGATAGTAAAGAATTATTGAGTGAATGAAGAACCAAGGATGGTAAGGAAAATCACTGAGCTATATTTGACCTAAGATTTCCACCCCCCCCCCAGTCTGACAACATTTAGTATAGATTTCCATAGTCTTGAAGGGTTTGAGGAACAGCAAGCAAAGTCCAGGGCATTCTTAAGATAAGAGTGTCAAACAAGAGACACCTTCTCAACAAAACTGGGACCCCAAAAACCTATATAATCAAGATAAATTTAAACTAGAAATAAAGTGCATGTATGTAGCCTTAACCCTCCTGCCCTCCAAATGACAGGGAAAGTTGCTAAGGTACCACGCAGTATAGGACTAAAATAAAGTGTCCATAAATACCCCTAAATTCAATCATAAACACAAAATAGTTCTTACAGTGTTTTCACTCCAAATCCATACTATCCAAATAACACTTAAAAATTCAAACCTCCCATTAGGACATAGTAATCTTATGCTGGTACTGCCTAAATGCATCAAAGAGAAGTAAATGTGAAACTTATCTGTAGGATTGTACCTTTATTCTAGGTCTCAAATAATCCTAGTAGTTATTTTTTACAAGAAATTAAGCAGTTCACCATCAAAAACAAATACACACAAAAGGAAAAATAAAACAGCACACTATGTATGAGAAATATCAGAAAAATCAGACAACAAAAAAACAGTCCACAAAGACTTCACATGCTTGAGTTGTCAGATGTTAATTTTTAAATAGCTATATTTTCAGTACTTGAGAAATATATGACAAGTATGAAAATATCCACAAAGAACAGGAAACCCAAAAAAATGATCTACCAGATTTGAAAAAGTACGAAGTATAAATTATAAAAATGAAAAATAAAATAATGTAAAATAACATATTACAGTGTAATGTCAGGAGGATGGCAAACTAGAAAGTTCCAGGACCTTGTTTCCCAATGGAAACATAAAATAAACACTACAGACTGATTAAAATAACTTTATAGGAGCTCTAGAACAAAGTCAAAGATCTGCAGAAACCATGTGAATGCCCAATCAAGCAAAATCCACATTCAAAATAGTAGGAAATTTCATGGCACTTTAACTCATCCTTAACCCACTCCCTCCTCACCATGGTGTTCCTGAGGTCCAGAGAAAGTGGGCCAATTCCTGGTTCCCTCCCTTGGGCTGAAAAAAAAAAAAAAGGAACAGAGATTGTTTGCAATGCTCTTCTATGTCTGTGGACTCTTTGACTGGTATCTTATTTTGCTTGACTGGAAGCTCAGATGGGAATGGAAGCACACTTCTTCTCAGGATGGAAGCCACAGAGACAATGGTAGGTGCTGTGGTGCATGAATACTTCAGGGAGACTGCAGATCTGCAGATTCCTGGGAGCAAATGATTACAGGCAAAAGAACCACTAAAATGGAGGAATAAGAAGTCCTAATCCTTGTTCTCCCACAGAAACACTGATTTAACAATGATATATAGACCAAAATACCTTTATGAGAAGTAGAGCATCAAGTTACAAAGTTGTAATATTCCAGAAGAACACAAAACCCAGAAAAGTGGCATTGGGAAGGGTAAGAAGAACAATTTTATTTAACTCCTATCAACCCCTCCCCCAAGTTGGCACAGCTCAACATGACAGGTCACCTCTGACCTTGACTTCTCTCTCAGGTGAGAGAGAGAACAGAGCATGCCTCCAATATCCTGGCATTTCAGTGCACTGCCAGTGGAGTCAGTTCCTGTCTCACTTTCCATGGAGTGCTGATGAAACCAGCATATTTAGATGCCTGGGGACAGTTAAAAACAAAGAAAAGGGTATGGACAAGCCTGCTGCCACTGGCATGATCTGCAAGATTGAGAGAAAGTGCAAAACCTGAGGCACCTCCTCCAGGAGGGAAGGAGGGGGGTTGAAGTGTTCCTTCAACATCCCAAGCTTTCAGGATACTGCCTGAGGGGCTGGTTTCTATTTCCTCTCACATAGCACTGATGGAACCAGAACAGTTCAGACACAGTGTAGCAGTTAAGAAAAAAGGAAAAGAGGCAGGGACTTGCTGCAACCAAAACAGCTCTGTGAGGTTGAGAGAAGGTGCAGAATTGAAAGATTTCTCCACAGAGAATGAGGGAGATGAATGGAGTGTATCTCCAACATCCTAGCCCATGGTGTTACAGTCAGCAATATGAAAAAATATCAAAGTATAATACACATTAGTAAATGAAAATATATAGATAAATACAGAATACTGTAACACTGTAATGGTTACACTAAATTACGTTTAAAGTTACATTAAATAACTTTTAATTCTAGTATAAAATTTAAAGATGAAAGTATTAAGAATAACAGTAACTAAAAAGAGTTAATGGATACATAGTATAAAAAAAGGCAAATTGTGACATCAACTACATAAAGTGTGTGTGTGGGAGAAGTAAAGTGTAGAATTTTTTAATGTGATTAAAATAGACTGTTATAAGGTGTTCTACGTAAGCCCCATGGTAACCACGAAGAAAATACAGAGCATACACAGAAGAAAAAAGAAGGGAATCAAAGCAGATCACTATGAAAAGTCAAAAAATCACAAAGGAAGACAGCAAGAGAGGAACAAAGGGACAAAGAACTATAAAACATAAAATAATGAACAAAATGGCAGAAATAAGTCCTTACCTATCAATAATTACTTTAAAACTAAATGGATTAACTACCCTATCAAAAGACATAGAGTGGCTGAATGGCTCTAAAAAAAAAATAATAAGACCCAGCTGTGTGTTGTCTACAAGATACTCACTTTAGATTTAAGGATACACATAAACAAAAGTGAAGGGATGGAAAGATATATTCCATGTGAATGGTAACCAAAGGAGAGTAGGGGTCTTTATAGCAGACAAAATAGACTAAGTCAAAAACTGTTATGAGAGAAAATGAAGGTTATTATATAATGAGAAAATGGTCAATTGATCAGGAAGATAAAATAAAAGTAAATATCAAATTTCAAAGCACCTAAATATGAAAAGCAAACACTGACAGATCTGAAGGGAGAAATAGCAATTCAATTATAGTAGGGAACTTTAATATCCTACTCACAATAACGGATAGAACACCAATAGAAAAATCAGTAATGAAACAGTGGATTTGAACAACACTAGAGATCAAATGAACCTAACAGATATATTTAGAACATTCCCTTCAACAACAGTAGAACACACATTCTTCTCAGGCACACACTAAACCTTCTCTAGGCTAGATCCCATGGTAGGTCACAAAACAACTCAACAAATATAAGATTGAAATCATACCAAGTATATTTTCTGACCACAATGGAATGAAACAGAAGGAAACCTAGAAAATCACCAGTATGTAAAAATTAAACAACACACTCTTGAAAAACCAATGAGTCAAAAGAGACAAAGAAAGATAATATATATTGAAAAAAACATCAATTCACCAAGAGGAAATAGTAATTATAAATATATGTGTACCAAACAACATAGCTCCAATTTATATTAAGCAAACATTGACAGACATGAAGGGAGAAATAAACAGCTTCACATTAATAGTAGGAAAGTTCAATACCCCACTTTCAATAGTGAATATAACAACCAGACAAGTGATCAATAAGGAAACACAGGGCTTATATATCAATATGACTAACTGAACCTAAAATACTTGTTGAGATAATTTCACTCAACAATAGTAAAATACATATTTTCTCAAGTACACGTATAACATATCCAAGGATAAACCATATATTAGGTCACAAAACAAGTGTTTATAAATTTAAAAGATTGAAATCATACGAAGTGTTTTTGGCTGATCACAATGGAAAGAAACTTGAAATCAACAGCAGAAGAAAAATTGGAAAAGTCACAATTATGTGGAAATTAAACAACACATTTTAAAATAACGAGTCAAAGAATAACATCACAAAGGAAATTAGAAAATATCTGGATATAAATAAAAATTAAAGCACAACATACGAAAACTTATGAGATACAGCAGAAGCAGTCCTATGAAAGATATTTATAGCTGTAAATGCTTACATTGAAAAAGAAAAAAGGGCTCAACTCAATAACTTAATGTTACAACTTAAGGAACTAGAAGAAGAGGAACATGTTAAACCTAAAATTAGTGAAATGTAGGAAATAGAGATAAGAGCAGAGATAAAATAAGGAATAGGAAATCATTATATATAATCAAAAAAAGCAAAAGGTGATTTTCTATAATATTAATATATCTAATAAAATTTCAGCTATATTATTTATTATATTTACTGAGGAAAAAGAGAGAGGAGTCAGATGTCTAAAATCCAGAATGAAAGAGAGAACTTTATTTCAAATATTACAGAAATAGAATGGATTATAAGAGAGTAGTATGAAAAATTATGTCAAAAAAACAGATAACCCATGTAAAGTTTAAAAATTCCTAGAAACACACACCTGGGAGGGAACAGATATTTAGTAATTATATCATTGAATCTACAAGATTAAATTTCTAGGTAATCACTAAAAGGATAGAAGTAGAATATGAACTTACCTAAACTAGGAGAAAAAAGCAAATTGAATATTAAAATAATCAATCCAAAAGAGGTCAGAAAGAAAAGGAAAAAAAATATTGGACAAAACAAATGGAGAGCATAACATAAGATGGTAAACACAAACAAAATATACTGATAATGTAATTAAATCAGAAATAATGCAAAATATTCAAAATGGGCAAATTATCAATGTTGTAAATAAAGATAGGATCAATTACATTGCTGGTCAGAAGACATATTAGAGCCTGAGTCAAAATCAGTATGTTGATCCTAGCTTTCTCTAGAACTTTTATATTTTGTTCATTGTGGATTTTTTACATTAATTTTGCCTTCCAAAATATTTCATTAAATATAATGTATCTTGATTACTGAGACTTTTGGTATATCCTTAAATTTTGTGCCAAAGGCCTCACTCTAGTCATGGTCCTGATATAAAATGAGTGGCAGAACACAGGGACGTCTGTTAAGCCTACATGACTCTGCTTGCCAGCAAACAGCAGAATCAGGAGAAGCAAAAGTCTCACAGCGGAGCATCTGTTTTGAATCTTTGTCACATCCAGAGACGTAGTTCAAGGGAGCCTTGGAAATGTATGTTTTTACTTTCTAGTATCTGCAGATCATGAATGCACATTAGAAGAAAGGTAGATTGGATAATAACTTCCAATATACTATTACTGCCTGCCCCAAACATTCCTATTTTCCACCCAAATCTGCCTTCCTTTTTCTCTATAATGTGCATTTTTTACCATTATGGTTTCTATTTCTTTTTTTGTTTTAAAACATCTTTATTGGAGTATAATTGCTTTACAATGGTGTATTAGTTTCTGCTTTATAACAAAGTAAATCAGCTATACATACACATATATCCCCATATCTCCTCCCTCTTTCATCTCCCTCTCACCTTCCCTATCCCACCCCTCTAGGTGGTCACAAAGCACCGAGCTGATCTCCCTGTGCTATGCGGCTGCTTCCCACTAGCTATCTATTTTACATTTGGTAGTATATATTAGTCCATACCATTCTCTCACTTCGTCCCAGCTTACACTTCTCCCTCCCCGTGTCGTCAAGGCCATTCTCTACATCTGTGTCTTTATCCCTGTCCTGTCCCTAGGTTCTTCAGAAACTTTTTTTTTTTTTAGATTCCATATATATATGTGTTAACATATGGTATTTGTTTTTCTCTTTCTGACTTACTTCACTCTGTATGACAGTCTCTAGCTCCATCCACCTCACTACAAATAACTCAATTTTGTTTCTCTTTATGGCTGAGTAATATTCCATTGTATATATGTGCCACATTTTCTTTATCCATTTGTCTGTTGATGGACACTTAGGTTGCTTCCATGTCCTGGCTATTGTAAATAGAGCTGCAATGAACATTGTGGTACATGACTCTTTTTGAATTATGGTTTTCTCAGGGTATATGCCCAGTAGAGGGATTGCTGGGTCATATGGTAGTTCTATTTTTAGTTTTGTAAGGAACCTCCTAACTGTTCTCCATAGTGGCTGTATCAATTTACATTTCCACTAACAGTGCAAGGGGGCTCCCATTTCTCCACATCCTCTCCAGCATTTATGTTTGTAAATTTTTTCATAATGGCCATTCTGAACGGTGTGAGGTGGCACCTCCTTGTAGCTTTTTTTTGGGGGGGTAGGAGTTTATTAATTAATTAATTTATTTTTGCTGTGTTGGGTCTTCATTTCTGTGTGAGGGCTTTCTCTAGTTGTGGCAAGCGGGGGCCACTCTTCATTGCGGTGTGTGGGCCTCTCACTATCACGGCCTCTCTTGTTGCGGAGCACAGGCTCCAGACGCGCAGACTCAGTAATTGTGGCTCATGGGCCTAGTTGCTCCGTGGCATGTGGGAATCCTCCCAGACCAGGGTTCGAACCCATGTCCCCTGCATTAGTAGGCAGATTCTCAACAACTGCGCCACCAGGGAAGCCCCTCATTGTAGTTTTGATTTGCATTTCTCTAATGATTAATGATGTTGAGCATTCTATCATATGTTTGTTGGCTATCTGTATATCTTCTTTAGAGAAATGTGTATTTAGGTCTTCTGCCCATTGTTGGAATGTGTTGTTTGTTTTTTGATATTGAGCTGCATGAGCTGCTTGTAAATTTTGGAGATTAATCTTTTGTCGGTTGCTTCTTTTGCAAATATTTTCTCCCATTCTGAGGGTTGTCTTTCCGTCTTTCTTATGGTTTCCTTTGCTGTGCAAAAGCTTTCAAGTTTCATTAGGTCCCATTTGTTTATTTTTGTTTTTATTTCCATCTCTCTAGGAGGTGGGTCAGAAAGGATCTTGCAGTGATTTATGTCATAGAGTGTTCTGCCTATGTTTCCTCTAAGAGTTTTATAGTGTCTGTCCTTACATTTAGGTCTTTACTCCATTTTGAGTTTATTTTTGTGTATGATGTTAGGAAGTATTCTAATTCCATTCTTTTACATGTAGCTGTCCAGTTTTCCCAGCATCACTTATTGAAGAGGCTGTCTTTTCTCCATTGTATATTCTTGCCTCTTTTATCAAAAATAAGGTGACCATATGTGCATGGATTTGCATATAGAATTTTCTTTTAGGGTGGGCTCTCAAGATTAATACTGCAATACAGGTTTAATAAATGACTCAGCAGACCCTTCAAGGAGTTATGAAAATTGTCCCATTGTAACAAGAGAGCTTGACCCTTATATTATCACTTTGACCAGTCTTTGGAGGCAGGCTGTCTTGAGGTGAAAGTGTGCCTCTGGGCAAGTTGGATCTTTTCAGCAGTGGTAATCCCCATAGGGGCTGACAGCTATAGGCTATCTCCTAGGCCTCACTCCATACAGCTGGGGGAAATAAGTTCTTCATTTTTCAGGGGGATCTGGGTGGATCATCAAGGCATTCACCATGGTTGTTAAAGAGATTTTGCATTTGCTATAGTAGGTGCGCCCTCAGGGGTTTCAGGTACATTTATTGGCCTCAGGATTTTTGCACCAAATAAGTGGTGTAAACTTGAAATCACATGCCCATTTGGTATCTTAAACATTATTTTTTAATGGAATATATTTTTCACCAAGAAATTCTAGGCAGAGAAACAAATTCCTCATAGATTTTGTGGGCTAGTGGGCAGAATCTTTCCAATTTCCTTTCGTTGAAGGGTTTGCCTTTCCAAAGTCTCAGCTTTATGCTATTTCAAATGTAATTCCCTGCTTTACCTTCATCCAAGACCAGATCTCTTATCCCCATATGGATTTAAGGTCTCATCCCCTATGTCTATACTGTATTCAGTAGGGTATCTCTAGATCTCTAGAGTCAGCTAAGGTTGTTAATCTAGCTTAGAGTTTTTTTCTGGCACCTTGAAATTTCTCTTTCTTTCCTTTGGTTTGAATATATATATATATATATATATATATATATATATATATATATTTAAACATTTTGGTTATGTTGAATGTGAAACGTATACACATGTTTAACAAGCAGCAGTATACATATTAGCTCTGTCCACTTTATTTTCTGAAAGAAAAATCTCCAAAATCTTTCCATTTCTCTATAGTGGTACATCAACTTTTCTTCCTCTTTATTGCTAATATAGCCATGCAGACAATTTAATTATGTGCTTAGATATCCAATGTGAATATTAGAAGACCAGTTTTTTATCTTCATTTTAATTAATTTTGAAATCTTTTGTAAAAAGACTTGATATTCTCAACTAAATATAAAAATATTCTTTTATCTGATAATTTAAGACATTGAGATGATACTTATGTAGTTCCTTGACCTAATTCAATATAAAGACCAAAGTTATGCACTAAAGTAGAAAAATTATTTGCAGGAGTCCATGATTGACTAATACTTGATAAATTTTATATAATTTTAGTAATAAAAAATATATTTAGCTATAAATTTCTACATTTAGACTCTTCAGTATACAGTTAAAATTAGAGGACAATTGAACTCCCAAAGCATCATCTCTCTAAAGCAGTAAATGGTGTGTGTTCTAGGCATTTGAAGCCTAAGCAAACTATAATGATGGGTATGAGGATTGGGAAATTAGCAACTGGGTTTATAAATAATTTTTGGATTTTATATATCCTTCAGCCATTTTATTTGTATAGATAATTCAGAATTGATTCTTGTGAGAGTGCGTGTTTTAGCTATGACTGACATAAATAGATAAATTGTAAACATCACCGTTTAAAGTGAATATTATATAATAGTAAGAATATTATATATATTACTATATATGTATCCTCCATTTTAATTAATTCTATCTCAAGTAACAATTTCTTAGCAGAAGAAAACATAAATCTACTTTTAAAAACAAAATTATACATTCTGTAGCCATTTTTATATTCAAAATATGTATATTTTATATAATATGAATATTTAGGCACTATTTATTTATGGGCAAGAGATCTATAATATATGATTTAATCACCGTTTTGACTTTCCCCAATCCCTCTTCTGATTTCCCTTTATATCATTGAGAATTTTCTGCTCATAGAAGGAATGTTTATGCAGGCTCCTCATAAAAATGTGTCCCTATGGTTCGCATTCTTAAATCATTGAAATCAAAAATGTTTCTCAGGAGTGAAGGCATATAATACGTTGTTAAAATGTTAAAGACACAGACCTACTAGAGAATGGACTTGAGGATATGGGGAGGGGGAAGGGTAAGCTGTGACAAAGTGAGAGAGTGGCATGGACATATATACACTACCAAACGTAAAACAGATAGCTAGTGGGAAGCAGCCACATGGCACAGGGAGATTAGCTCGGTGCTTTGTGACCACCTAAAGGGGTGGGATACGGAGGGTGGGAGGGAGGGAGATGCAAGAGGGAAGAGATATGGGAACATATGTATATGTATAACTGATTCACTTTGTTATAAAGCAGAAACTAACACACCATTGTAAAGCAATTAAACTCCAATAAAGATGTTTATAAAATGTTAAAACAACATAAAGGTTAATGCATACAAATCAAAGTGAAAATGCTAGTAGACATTAGATTCCAGAAATTGACATGAAGTATATGTGAAGCTGGTCTAGATTTTGTTGAGGAAAGTAAGTTCTTTTTGTGCTGTTATTCTACCACTCTCAAGGCATTTTTAGGTCCAAAATATTCTTTCTAGGTTAATGAAATTAAGACTAGGTTTTCAGAAGGAAGATATTTTTCCTAAGAGTATGAACTGTTACATGGCTAACAAAGATCTAATTCAGTTTCTGGAAATGGTTACTGAGGAAGACAAAATGGACAATAAATGTGGGTGATGTAGTTCTATAGATATCTTTAAATTCAATGTCCAAAACTATATTGCTTTTCTTTTCCTAGAATCCTTCTCCTCTTCCTGTATTACTCATGTAAAATAATGATCTTTTTTGTAACAAACTAGAATATCTTTGATTCCTTCATTCATTACCATATCCGATGTTAGAAGGAATCATATTGATTCTATATCTCAGTTAATTTCTCAAATCTATAGCTTCCTCTTCATCTCTATCACCTTTACCTTTGAGCCAATCCAATAATTATCTCCCACTTCTTACCAACACTAGTGCAATAATTTCCCATATTGATTTCTCTCCAGTTTGCATTTTTTTTTCCTTTTGAGAGCAGGAACTGTGTTTTGTTATCTTACATCCCAAATAGTGTCTCACATATAACAAACATCTTTTTTTTAAAAAAAGAGCAGCCTTATTGAGTTATATTTTATATACCATAAAATTTACTCTTTTAAACTTACACTTCAGTGGTTTTTCATATATTTAAAGATTTGTGTGATCATCACCTTTATCTAATCCCAGAATATTTTCATCACCCCAAAAGAAAACCCATAACCATTAGTAGTCTTTCCCCAGCTCCTTTTCATCTCAGCCCCTGTGCAACTACTAATCAATCTCCTTTTTCTCTAGGATTTGTCTAGTTGGGTATTTAATGTAAATGTGGTTGTATAATAGTGGGCTTCTGTAACTGTTTTCTTTCACTTAGCATAATTTTTTTCAAAGTTTATCCGTGTTATAACATGTATCAGTACTTTATTCCTTTTTTATGGCTGAATACTATTGCATTGTATAGCTAAACCACTTTTGTTTACCCATTCATCCATTGATGGACTTTT
Organism: Monodon monoceros; assembly: GCF_005190385.1. Classification (NCBI taxonomy): domain Eukaryota; kingdom Metazoa; phylum Chordata; class Mammalia; order Artiodactyla; family Monodontidae; genus Monodon; species Monodon monoceros. The sequence goes on along the minus strand of NW_021703779.1, from coordinate 76,216,901 downwards.
GGGTGGTTTCTTCTTTTGGCTATTAAGAATAATGCTGCTATATACATTCGTGAAGCAACTTTTGTATGAACATAATGTTTTCATTTCTCTTGGGTATATCTAGCTGTGGAACTGCTAGATCCTATGACAACTCTATTTTTAACTCTTTAAAGAACTTCCAGAATGTTTTCCAAAATGGCTATACAATTTTATATTTTCACCAGGAGTGTATGATGGTTCCAATTTCTCCACATCCTTGCTAATATTTCCTATGGTCAAATTTTTGATTCTAGCCATTCTAGAGGGGGTAACGTAGTATCTCGTGCTTTTGATTCACTGTTCCCTAATGAGGGAAACACTTTTAAAATGTTAGTTGAAAGAATGAGTGAATGATAAATAAATTATAGTTTGATAATATTTATATACCACTTTACATAGAAAAATCATAAGTAATTTTTCATCAACTTATTTTAAAATGTCTTTAGATAGAGTTAAAATTTCCTTATGATTGGCATCTATTCTGTTTGTTTTCTAATGTCATTTGCTTCACAATGGAGTTCTGGAATGTACTTAATGGAGCAAACCTAAAAGAAATAGTTGTACTACCTAAACTTTGAAAAAACAATATGCCTATGTGGCAATTCTTTGTGTACACATTTTCTCCAGTCTTCAATGGCATTAATTTAAGTTCAAAATGCTATAGGTGGGATTTCTCTGGAGGTCCAGTGGTTAAGACCCCACGCTACCATTGAAGGAGGTGCGGGTTTGATCCTTGGTCAGGGAACAAAGATTCCCCATGGTAACAGTGTGGCCAAAAAAAAATTGCTATAGGTTACAGATTGAAAATAAAATAAAGGTATTAAACTGAATTATTTTCCTTTCTGTTTACTGTCTTTAGCCTTCCTTTACCATATTAAATTAGCATACTTTTAAACTCAGAAAATAATAATTTCAACCCAAGATAGAAGAGTTAAGAAATAACTCTCACACACATTGGAATTTACAAGACAGTTAAAAAATGTAACAAAACCATTGTGATTCCATAAATAATAGTAATGACTATCATTGGTAATATGTGGGTCCTATAATGAGCTTCAAAACCTATAATTTATTTTTTATCCCATATGGCTATTTTTAGGCAATGAACCTTATATCTTTACATTTAAAAAAAAGAAAATCCTGTTTACCTGCTGAATCTTTATTTAGAACTTGTCTTCAGAAACTCTGACAGCGGTATAAGTAAAAAGCATATAAATCAAAGCTGTAGATGAAGTGGCTTTTAAGGAATACCAATTTGGTTATTTTCCATTTTTTAAAGAGTGATTTACCAGAAGATAAGGAATACAAAAACTGAGATGTTCTTTATTTTCATCTTTTAGAGAAACAAACCCTGAAGCTAAGGATTGCACTAGGTTCAAAGTACCATCCTGAAATCATGATGTATTTTATACTTCAGGCAAACAATGAGTTAACTATGAGCATGTTAAAAAATTAATCTTACAGTTAATATGCTATGCTACTTTGCCTTAAGCCACTCTATAGATGAATAAAACTAAGCTTTTACTTTCTAATGAAGTAGAGAACTATTTAGTAACTGTTCAGCCACAGTCTCAGAAATTAAAAACACTGAAAATTACCCATTTTTATCCACACTAGTGAGCTTTTATGAAATAAGAATTTAGTAAGTTGTTTTCAAATCTACTGACTTAAATAAAACTGATGGATATAAAATTATACTAATAAAATTTGATATAACTAATCATTTAATAGCAGAACACTGGAATTCAGTGTAACTAGACTATTTACTCAGTATGGTTTACCTTAGATTCTCGGAGGATCATCAGCATCAGCAATAATAAACTTCATCACTTAATCATTTGAGTGGAAGCCCTAGGCACTCTTTGGTCTTTCATTTTTGTGAGTGAACAGTTAAAAAATTAGAAGAACAATATCATTTAAACCTTGGGAAGTTTGCTTAAATATTTGCTCAGGTTTTTGCCTTTTACTAGCAAAGGAATATAGATAAGTCAGGGTAATATCCAATAAATTTGTTGTATTATCCCCTTCCACATATAATCAACAGAACCACTAGCAAATCTTTATTGAATGCATATCCTGTCTTCAAATTGGTGTTTATGTATAATTGCATAAAGTGACTAAAGATTAAAATTGTCTTTTATTACTAAACAATGAGTACTTATTACTGTCAAGTTAATTAATTGGTGTCATGTTTCTAATAGTAATTACAGTAAGAGATAATATGCAGCTGTAGTGTTGTACAAAAAGTATTTGAGTGGCGGTTAGACCTAGAATTGAGCCCTGGCTTTGCCACCAACTGTGTATTCTTGGAACAACTTCCTTTGGTTTTCTAGACCTCATTTTCTTCAGTTCTAAGTTAAGGAGACTGTATCCTTTTGCATCCTTTTCAACTGCTGTATTTTATGAGTCTATGAAAGGAATGTACTCAGTAAGTCCAACAAGTATCAGTTGCATGCTTGTCTTCTCAAGAGGTCTACCTTTAATAAAAAGCTTCACAATATGCTAGTTTATAGGAAGGCAAAAGGTCTTATTTGAACTAAAATTGTCTCTCACAATATAACTCAAAACACAATCCTAATAAATACTGTTATTAGTAAATTCATTAATATAAATTTTCTCTTTTCTAGAAACTTAATTTGCTTTATTGACATGTCTAGTTGCCACTATCTTCCATGCATAATCTACTCAATGAAAATATGCTTGCTTTGACAGCATTCGGGTAGTCATATTTCTGGGTTTTCATTCTTTCTGGTATATGGCAGGATTGCACTATCAGCTCCCATTGAGATTGAGTAGGGCCATGTGACTAACTATGGTCAATTAGTTGTGAGCAGACATCATTTACAGAATGATTATTTAATTATCAGTAATTCCACATTCTCTTTTCCCTCTGGTATAGGACTGACAATTTCTAAGCTGGTGGCTTCTCTGTCAACTTTGTCCCTGAGTGACTATGAAGAGCAGGGACAACCCTATGAAGGACATATAGCAAGAGCAAGAAATAAAACTGTATTGTTTTTGCCACATTTTGGAATCCTTTCCACAGTATAACTTAGCCTGCCTCAATGAATACAAATGGAATATTAAATGAAGCATTTTGAGTTGGTGCCTTTTCCAGATCTTTTAAAGTATTGCATGCAATTGGCTATCCAAATTCATTTTTAAAATATTTATTGAGATTCGACTTTGTTCTAGGCAGTAATCTAGGTGCTGAGGATACATCTAGATTGGTGAAAAAATTAGACAGTCCCTGCCTTCATAGAGTGTACATCACAGTGGAGGAGCACGATCAATACTTTCCCTTTCCTTTCCAGATCCACTCTCTATTAGGTTTTGCCAATGGAGTGTGCGTTGATAGGCAGAGGCTCACAGTTGGAGAATGAAATTGATGTATTTATTCCTCCAGCTTTCTTCCTGTCATTTAACCTACAGGTAAGCTGTGTCCTCTTACCAAAGACCTTGAAGGTCATAGCTCAGGTAAGTGGCACCCTCCATGTAGCTTTCTAATACAGGTTCTTGTAGTCAATTTCTCCCTTTTACCCCTTCAGGACTAAGGATGCAAAGCCTCCCCATTTTTGCGATCCCTGTGTTATTGCACAATCCCTTGTTAGTTTCTCTAAACTCTGTTCACACTCTGTCACTAATCCCTTTATTAAATTCTCCTTAAATTACTTCTTTCGAACATTTCTTACCCTCTCTAAATGTCCAGGAAAATATCAAATTTAGTTCAGGCATACCTTGGAGATACTGCGTGGTTGGTTCCAGACCACTGCAATAAAGCTACACAATAAAGCAAGTCACAGTGGTTTCTCAGTGCATATGGAAATTTATGTTTTCACTGTTCTGTAGTCTATTAAGTATGCAATAGCATTATATCTAAAAAAAATGTAATTATCTTAATTAAAAAATAGTTTATTGCTAAAATATGCTAAGCATCATCTAACAACACAGGGTTACCACAAACCTTCATTATTTTTTTTAAATGCAGTATCTGTGAAGTGCAATAAAGGAAAGCACAGTAAAATGCGTTATGCCTGTACTTTAATTTTATTTGCCTCATGAATTTAGTTAAATGTATTACTTTGTAACAAAACATTAGAGTTTGAATCAACTCTCTGAAGATAATCTGATTGTCACTCCAGTAATCTCCTTCCCCCAAAATATAGTGTTTCAGGTACTCTAAGGTAGCAGTTTTCAGTATGAAAACCTGGATCATTATCCTTTTCTCTAAAAATCATATTACTTTTGAAATTTAAAACAAAAAGCTTGACAAAGATGGATGTGCTTGGAGAATTTTCCCTCATGTTAGTCTTAAATGGCATTTTTCTAGATTTTCCTTTTATTCAAGTTCTAGATTTCATTCCACTTAATATAAATGCAAAAACTGAGACTTATTTCAATTTTGTTTCTAAATTAGGCCCTTGAACGTAATTGTCTTGATATTGGTGCATGTATGCCCTCCTGCTCTCTTAGTAAACAAAGACTTTGAGAGCAGCATTTGTTTTTAATTCATTAATTACCTCATCCAAACCTTCAACAAGTAACTATTGAATGTTTATATGTACCTTAAAATTGTTAAAGCCGTTATAGCCAAGAAAATTAACTACGAGGTGAGAGAGAGGTGAGGGCAAGAGACTAGAGGAATGAAGCAGAGCATGATTCCAGTGACTCCCACAACATTTTAAACCATAGAATTTTCCTTTTATTTGAATTATATTTCCCTATAAACTTTCACTTGAATAAAAGGTTCCAACGCTGAAACCAGGTTTTATTTTGCTTTGGCAATTAAAGTGAATTATGATTCATAATTCATATGGATTCATAAGCTGTATATAACTCATATAAAACACAAACAGTAAGTCCCCTACATACGAACCTTCAAGTTGCGAAATTTCAAAGATGCAACTGTGCGTTCCATCAATGTCTGGTGTGAGTGAAATTGCAGCTTGCCCTCTGTTTCCTATTGCTGATGATCCTTCAGCTCTACTTAACTCCCACCTCCTCTCCCTCCTCCAGTCAGTAACTCTTCTTGCCTGTTCACTCAATGCCACCCCCTGTATGCCAACCCCCGTATGCCAGCAGTTGTACTGTACTACTGTACATTTCAAGGTACTGTATTTTAAGATTAAAAACGTTTTATTTTTTGTGTTTTTTTTTATGTATTAGTTGTGTGAAAAGTATTATAAGCCTATTAGAGTATAGTACTATATAGCCGATAGTGTTAGTTGGGTACCTAGGCTAACTTTGTTGGACTTACGATCACATTGGACTTATGAATGCACTCTCAAACAGAATTCATTCATATGCAGGGGAATTACTGTACTGGTTATGAATTTCACATGAAATTAGCCAAATATCATAAAATTTGTGGAATTTCTAGATTTCTTTTTCTGTTTATAATCAACCGAAAACTGTTTATTTGGGGAAAAAAATCTGTCCACTTACACTGCAAAAAACTCATCATAATTAATGAGAAAGTTAAATGATTCTTTATATACTAAGTACTAACCATGTTCTAGGCAAGGTTTCTTGCTCTAACAGAGCTCATAGTTTATTGTACAAGGTCCTTGACAACATGCTATGGGAACAAATAGGTGATGCAATGAATGCTTCAATAAATATGTGTGGGGGATAGGGAAGTCTTCACAAGTAAGATAATTCATTAAATTATTAAAATCAAACTAAATTATAGATTTTTAAATTATTGTAAATACATTGATTATGTCAGAAAAAAGTAATTTTTATGAGAAATAATATTATACAAATAGCCAGTTCAAGGATTACCAATATGATTCTTGGAGACCCTTACTGGTTTTCAGATTATAATAGGATAACATTTTATGTAAAATAGATTCCTCATAGGATGTTGTAAAAAAAATTAAAAAAATAAAAGTAATATTAGGTAATTCAGACCAACCATCTTATTGAGGACAACTAGCAATATAAAAATTTTCTCTTTTCTTAACATCTTTTTTGGGGTATAATTGCTTCACAATGGTATGTTAGTTTCTGCTTTATAATAAAGTGAATCAGCTTTACATATACATATGTTCCCATATCTCTTCCCTTTTGCATCTGCCTTCCTCTCACCCTCCCTATCCCAACCCTCCAGGCGGTCACAAAGCACCGAGCTGATCTCCCTGGGCTATGCAGCTGCTTCCCAATAGCTAACTACCTTACGTTTTGTAGTGTATATATGTCCATGCCCCTCTCTCGCTTTGTTACAGCTCACACATCCCCCGCCCCATATCCTCAAGTCCGTTCTCCAGTAGATTTGTGTCTTGATTCCTGTCTTACCCCTAGGTTCTTCATGACATTTTTTTTCTTAAATTCCATATATGTGTGTTAGCATATGGTATTTGTCTTTCTCTTTCTGACTTACTTCACTCTGTATGACAGACTCTAGGTCTATCCACCTCATTAAAAATAGCTCAATTTCATTTCTTTTTATGGCTGAGTAATATTCCATTGTATATATGTGCCACATCTTCTTTATCCATTCATCCGATGATGGGCATTTAGGTAGTTTCCATTTCCTGGCTATTGTAAATAGAGCTGCACTGAACATTTTGGTAAATGACTCTTTCTGAATTATGTCTTTTTTTCAGGGTATATGCTCAGTAGTGGGATTGCTGGGTCATAGGGTAGTTCTATTTGTAGTTCTTAAAAGAACCTCCATACTGTTCTCCATAGTGGCTGAACCGATTCACATTCCCACCAGCAGTGCAAGAGTGTTCCCTTTTCTCCACACCCTCTCCAGCATTTATTGTTTGTAGATTTTTTGATGATGGCCATTCTGACTGGTGTGAGATGATATCTCATTGTAGTTTTGATTTGCATTTCTCTAGTGATTAATGATGTTGAGCATTCTTTCATGTGTTTGTCGTCAGTCTGTATATCTTCTCTGGAGAAATGTCTATTTAGGTCTTCTGCCCATTTTTGGATTGGGTTGTTTGTTTTTTTGTTATTGAACTGCATGAGCTGCTTGTAAATTTTGGAGATTAATCCTTTGTCAGTTGCTTCATTTGCAAATATTTTCTCCCATTCTGAGGGTTGGCTTTTGGTCTTGTTTATGTTTTCCTTTGCTGTGCAAAAGCGATGAAGTTTCATTAGGTCCCATTTGTTTATTTTTGTTTTTATTTCCATTACTCTAAGAGGTGGGTCAGAAAGGATCTTGCTGTGATTTATATCATAGAGTGTTCTGCCTATGTTTTCCTCTAAGAGTTTGATAGTTTCTGGCCTTACATTTAGGTCTTTAATCCATTTTGAGCTTATTTTTGTGTATGGTGTTAGGGAGTGATCTAATCTCATACTTTTACATGTAGCTGTCCAGTTTTCCCAGCACCATTTATTGAAGAGGCTGTCCTTTCTCCACTGTACATTCCTGCCACCTTTATCAAAGATAAGGTGTCCATATGTGTGTGGGTTTATCTCTGGGCTTTCTATCCTGTTCCATTGATCTATCTTTCTGTTTTTGTTCCAGTACCATACTGTCTTGATTACTGTAGCTTTGTAGTATAGTCTGAAGTCAGGGAGCCTGATTCCTCCAGCTCCTTTTCTTGTTCTCAAGATTGCTTTGGCTATTCGGGGTCTTTTGTGTTTCCATAGAAATTGCGAAATTTTTTGTTCTAGTTCTGTGAAAAATGCCAG
>NW_021703779.1:76177579-76199233 GCF_005190385.1 Monodon monoceros | reverse complement strand
TATTGAATTAAAAAATATTTAGAAAAAAAAAAAAAAGGGACGGATAGAACCTTAGGACAAATGTTGGAAGCAAAGCTATACAGAGAAAATCTTACACAGAAGCATACACATACACCTTCACAAAAAGAGGTAAAGGGGGAAAAATCATAAATCTTGCTCTCAGAGACCACCTCCTCAATTTGGGGTGATTCATTGTCTAAAGGAGGAAGGAAGGAAAGAAAGGAAGGAAGAAAGAACGAAGGTAAAGTATAATAAAGTTATTACAAATAAAATTAATTATTGAGAAAAAAAAATTTTTTTAAAAAACCATGGACGGATAGAGCCCTGGGACAAATGGTGGAAGCAAGAGTATACAGACAAGATCTCACACAGAAGCATACACGTACACATTCACAAAAAGAGGAAAAGGGAAAAAAATCATAGATCTCGCTCCTAAATTCCACCTCTTCAATTTGGGATCATTCCTTGTCTATTCAGGTATTCCATAGATGCAGGGTATATCAAGTTGATTGTGGAGCTTTAATCCGCTGCTTCTGAGGCTGCTGGGAGAGATTTCCCTTTCTCTTCTTTGTTCTCACAGCTCACAGGAGCTCAGCTTTGGATTTGGCCCTGCCTCTGCGTGTAGGTCGCTGGAGGGCGTCTGTTTTTTGCTCAGACAGGACAGGGTTAAAGGAGCCACTGATTCGGGGGCTCTGGCTCACTCAGGCCGGGGGTGGGGGGCGGAAGGAGGAGCACTGCGTGCGGGGCGGGCCTGCGGCGTCAGAGGCGGCGTGACGTTGCGGCAGAGGCCGGCGTGACGTTGCACCAGCCTGAGGTCCGCCGTGCGTTCTCCCGGGGAAGTTGTCCCTGGTTCCCGGGAACCTGGCAGTGGCGGGCTGCACAGGCTCCGCGGAAGAGGGGTGTGGAGAGTGACCTGTGCTCGCACACAGGCCCCTTGGTGGCGGCAGCAGCAGCCCCAGCGTCTCCCGCCCGTCTCTGGGGTCCGCGCTTTCAGCCGCGGCTCGCGCCCATCTCTGGGTCCGCGCTTTCAGCCGCGGCTCACGCCCGTCTCTGGGGTTCGCGCTTTTAGCCGCGGCTCGCGCCCGTCTCTGGGGTTCGTGCTTTTAGCCGCGGCTCGCGCCCGTCTCTGGAGTTCCTTTAAGCAGCGCTCTTAAACCCCTCTCCTCGCGCACCAGGAAACAAAGAGGGAAGAAAAAGTCTCTTGCCTCTTCGGCAGGTGCAGGCTTTTCCCCGAACTCCCTCCCGGCTAGTCGTGGTGCACTAACCCCTTCAGGCTATGTTCAAGCCACCAACCCCAGTCCTCTCCCTGCGCTCCGTCCAAAACCGAAACCCGAGCCCCAGCTCGCAGCCCCGCCCGCCCCGGCGGGTGAGCAGACAAGCCTCTCGGGCTGGTGAGTGCCGGTCGGCACCGATCCTCTGTGCGGGAATCTCCCCGCCTTGCCCTCCGCACCCTGTTGCTGTGCTCTCCTCCGCGGTACCGAAGCTCCCCCCTCCGCCTCCCGCAGTCTCCGCCCGCGGAGGGGCTTCCTAGTGTGTGGAAACTTTTCCTCCTTCACAGCTCCCTCCCACTGGTGCAGGTGCCGTCCTTATTCTTTTGTCTCTGTTTTTTCTTTTTTTCTTTTGCCCTACCCAGGTACGTGGGGAGTTTCTTGCCTTTTGGGAGGTCTGAGGTCTTCTGCCAGCCTTCAGTAGGTGTTCTGCAGGAGTTGTTCCACGTGTAGATGTATTTCTGGTGTATCCGTGGGGAGGAAGGCGATCTCCGCGTCTTACTCTTCCGCCATCTTCCCAACTCCCCTATTTTTATCTTAAATGTTTGGAAGAAGTTAATGGTGAACCATCTATGCTTGAAACCTTTGACTGATTTGCTTATTTCTTTGTTTACAGAAGCTTTTTACTATATTTTATTTTTAATGGATATGGAATTAATCAGATTTTCTATTTCTTTTTTGTTTGATTTTGAAAGTTTATTTTTAATGAATCTGTCCATTATTTTTCAAATGTATTTGCCTATTGTATTCATAATATCATCTTTATTATGTCTTTAATACCTACAGAATTATTACTAGTGCCACCTTTTTCATTAATTCCTGATACAGGTAATTTTTCTTGTCTCTTTTTCCTCCTTTGTCAGTTTGCTAGGAGTTTATTAATTTTATTAACCTTTGATATAATTTGCTTTGGCTTTTTTGATTTTTACTTTTGGTTATTTGATTTTTATCACTGATATGTGTTATTTTATTATTTCCTTCTACTTTCCATCAGCTCCATTTTCTGTTCTTTTCTAGCTCTTTTAGGTGGAAGTTTATATAATGGATTTTCAGGTATTCTAATATTTTGATATCTCCATTTAAGGCTATACATTTTTTTCTAAGCATTTCTTTAGCTCTTTGAAATGTCATATATTCATTAGCATTCATTTAAAATTTTTGTAATTGCTATTTATTCCTTAGCCTGTTTACAGTTGTATTAATTTCTAAGGGTTCAAGGATTCTCTATTTATCTTTTTGTAACAATTTCTAGTTTACTTCCACTGGATGAAAGTTTACACTGAATGATTTTAAGTCTTTTAAATTTTTGAAGCACGCTTTGGAAAATGCTTAATTTTGGAAAATGTTCCATGTGCACTAGAAAAGAATGTGTATTTTCTTATTGTTGAATGCATTGTTTTATATATGCCAATTTGTTTGAGGTTTTAATATTAAATTTTACAATGTTTTACATCTTTCCTGCTTTTCTGTCTACTTATTCTCTCAGCTATTAAGAGAGGACTGTTAATGCTTCTCATTCACATTGTGTACTTATCCACTTCTATTTTTTATTTTTTCCAACTTGCCTTATATATTAAAACTACGCTATTGCATGCATACAGGCTTAGAACTGTGATATCTACCTAGAGGATTGTACCTTCCTGTCTTAATATGTATTTTTCTATTATAGTATAGCTACACTGTTGCAAGTTTAGCTAAACTAATCCATGGTTCTGCTGCCTGGCATACATTTTGTTTGGCCAAGCAGCCTACAGTGACCTTAAAGTGACACTAGCCCCCTCATGCAAGCACATGTCCTAGATAGCAGCCCACAGAGGCACAAGCAAATATAAGTTCCTGATACAACTTTCCCAACAGCCCTTGGGATCAACAGTTTCCCTCTTATCCCAGTGCCTGTATTTCTTAGGCACCCCTTAGATAAGAACTTTGTGGCCCTTACCAAAACCCTACTCTTTTGGTTTGAATTGACCAATCCAGGTCTAGCCTGGGCATCCCAAAACACTCCACCCGCTGACCCTAATGAAGGCATGTGCCCCAGGTCCTGCTTTTCTCTCTGCCTGTACTTTGCCCTGACCTCATGTGGTCCCTCCAGGTGTGCTGTGTATTACCTCTAGGACCTGGGGGAGGTTTAAAGAATAAACTTCTTTATTCCAATTTCTCCTGTTGTCTGTTATTGAACTGTGTCTCTCCATCCATTACTCTTTGCTCTATTAGCAAAAGTTAATTTAACAGTCTTAACATACACAAACTTTCTTTTGGTTAGTTTTTGCAAAGTATATAATTATTGATTATTTTACCTCTAACCTCTGTGTGTTCTTTAAGATTGCTCTCTTGTAAACAGCATGTAATTATTACAGTTGTCCCTTTGTGTCTATGGGGGATTGGTTCCAGGACCTGCTGCTGTGGATTCTAGATACATGTATATGTAGAACTGAATCACTTCTCTGTACACCTGAAACTATCACAACATTGTTAATCACCTATACTCCAATATAAAATTAAAAGTATAAAAAATAAAATCCGTGGTATCAAGTACCATAGTCAGCCCTTTGTATCCACAGCTCTGAATCCATGGATTCAACCAATCAGAAATTGTGTAGTACTATACATATTAATTGAAAAAAACTGCATATAAGTGGACCCCTGCAGTTCAAACCAGTTTTGTTCAAGGGTCAACTGTATTTTAATCCAATTTGCCAATATAAGTCTTTTACTGGAATATGCAACCCATCTATATTACATATAATTACATTAATGTAGTCACTAAGTTTAATATATTCTCTTACTATAATTCTCCATGTAGCCAAACTATTTTATATTTTTCTCATTTACTGCCTTCTTTTATATTAATTACTTAGCTTTTCCTCTGTTACCTTGCTCATTATTTATTCTTTTACTACTCTTTTAGTGGTTATCCTTGAAATAACAATATGCATACTTGGTTCAATACAATTTAATACAAATCATTGCTTTTACCACATACTCAATAATATTATATTCTTAACATTTGTTAACAACACTCACTGCCCCTTGCAACATTTGAATTATCACTGCCATACATTTTAATTCTCTCTATATTTTAAATATCACAAGACATTACTGTTACTATTTTGTACCAATATCCTATTATTGTTCATTAATATTTACCCACATATTTGTACTTTATTTCTTTCCTTGTTTCCTGCAAATCCATGTTTCTCTTGGAAATGTTTTCTTGCTAGAAAAATATCCTTTAGTATGATATGTAGTGCACATATTCCAGTGACAGATTGTCACTTTTTGTCTATCTGAAAATATCTTCACCTTTATTTTTAAAGAATAATTCTGCTGATTATAGAGTTCCAGCTTGGCATTTATTTTCCTTCAGCCCTTTAATGATACCATTCCACTGTATTTTAACCTTCAACATTTATGTTGTAAAGTCAGCCATTATTCTTACTTTTGTTACTTTTAAGGTAACATTTTTTTTTTCTTTTTTTGCTTCTTTTAAGATTTGATTTTTCTAAAACATTTTCAGAAGTCTTATGATTACATCTCTAGGTATTCTTTGTGTATATTGTGTTTGGGCTTCTTGAGTATATGAATTGATGTATATTGTCAGTTTTGGAAATTTCAAAATATTCTTATTGCTTTCTTTCTCCTTTTTTAAATTGTTGGCATTAAAATTATACATACATTAGAACTAGTGGAAAAAAGAATTCTAAGATGTCCCCTAATATCCCCATCCATGATGTGCATACCCTGTATAAATCCCTGAGCCTGAGACTACCAAATAACTTGATCCCTTTAAGTATGGGTCTAGTGGTTAGAAACAGAGGAAGTTAGATATTTAAATCTATGGGCTACAGTGGGGGGGCTTCTCTTTGTTCTTGTAAGTAAAGTTTTATTGAAACAGCCATGCTCACTCAACAAGTATCTGTGGTTACTTTTGCTACAATGGCATAGATAAGTAGTTGCAACAGAGGCTATATTCTGAAAGATTACAGTATTTACATCTAGTCCATTAAGAAAAAGCTTGTCAGTCCTTGCTTCCCTGGATTATCCTCTCGTGTTCTTGTTGCTTTAACAACTTTCTGATGACTTCAGACAGAAGAATTCTCTTTTTCTAGTTCTTCTTTGTAGGGTTATTGCATCCCTGAAGTCTTTAGTTTTAAATGACTATTTTATTGAGGTTTTCCCCTCCATTTATGTTTGCCCTGGACATTCTCTGCTCCACCAGATCCAATCTCAATGCAACTTTCCCTGTTCTGTGCTCCAGGTAGTTGAGCTCTGTGAAATTGATCAGCCAGCCTCCCCTGTTTTATGGCTTCAGGTTGGGCCAGAAGATATTGGGATATCAATAGGAGATATTGTCAGCTTCTCAGAAAATGGGTAAAGGACAATGTCAGGGTAACAATTGCTTTTGCTCCTTCCCTATCACACTATTGATTGGCAGGAGCTCTGTACCACTAAGAAAGGCTACAGCTCCTTTAGGTGGCCACATCCTACAACCTGAGTTTGAGTTCTCACCAAGTGCTGGTAACTGCTTTTTACCTTTAACCCTTCAGGACTAGGCATGGTAATGTTTCCCTGCTTCTGTTAGCTTTATCATACAGTATTGTTTTTACATATTTGTAAATGGTCTCTTTCTTAAACTCTCTTTGATTACACTGATTTATTGTTCCATCTGTTTTCTGTTAAGAATTACACTGATTTTGGGATACATTTGTTTTTTGTCTGACTGATCCAATGCCACACAATGCATTTACTGCTAGTGGTAAAAGTACTAGATATATTTCTATCTAAAGAAGATGTGCCCACATACTAAAAGTGAATAAGATCTGGCTTGAGATTAAAAAACATTCTTAAATATTCACTACGTCTTGAGCATGAGTAAAGGCCTACATCATTAAAAACATAGATAAAACATCTTTTATATAAAAATAATTTAGCTCTTATTTCCTATTAAAACTGGCATTTTATATTGAGTGTACTTACAAGTACAGACAAAATTGAAATGGACATCTGTTTTGTAATGTAGGTCATTATGTTCATATATTGAAAAAATAGTACAATGGATCATTGATTTTTATGTCTTCTATACCTAAATTAAACTAGAAGAATAAAAATGATTTTTTTGGTTCATTGGGGCAATTACTCCCATATAGTGTAAATGTATTCCTTCATATAGTGAAGTGTCTTTGTAAATAGGAAATAAGCAAGATCCTTCTTCCCTAAATAAAAATGAATGTGCTCCAAAATATTTCATGAAACTGAGGAAATTAATATTTTCTGACTTCAGTGAAAAATGTTAAATCAATGATGATAAAAGAAAAATAATCATTCTTACTTCACCACTTTGTTGGTTAAAAATTTTATCCTTCTGTTTTTCTTTGTTGTTGCATCTCCATGAATATCTACTCTCTGACAAAATTGCTTAAACATTTGTTTATTCTTGTAGGTTTCTTTACTCTTCCAAGGTGACTCACTAGGAAAGATCAAAGAAGATACTACACAGCAGGTGGAATTTGGAATGATCTTAACAAAGTGGATATTTCAGTTTGACTTTCCTGGATCCTTGATTTAATAAGGTTTTGCATATGTACAAAGCCAAGTGATGGTCTTTTCCCCCACTGTTATAATTATTATTCAAAATATAATTTAATTTTCTTCATATACATTTCTTTTTTTTTTTTTTTTTTTTTGTGGTACACGGACCTCTCACTGCTGTGGCCTCTCCCGTTGCGAAGCACAGGCTCCAGACATGCAGGCTCAGCGACCATGGCTCATGGGCCTAGCTGCTCCATGGCATGTGGGATCTTCCTGGACCGGGGCAAGAACCCCTGTCCCCTGCATTGGCAGGCAGACTCTCAACCACTGCTCCACCAGGGAAGCCCCATATACATTTCTTGATTCCAAAAAGAATTTCTGAAGATATGAGTGTTGTAGTGTTTAAAATTATGAAGAATCTGAGATTTTACCCTATTTGTAAGACAACAAGTTAACCTGCCACAGTTTCATTGATGCTGACAGAAGACATGACATTCTTAAATCAGAGACAAAGAATAGTTTACTGTTCACGGTAACAGTAATATTAGCAATTGTGCCAGTTTCCTGAACCCCAGTTCCCACAGGGCACTGAGAAGATGGCCAAGCAATGCTGGCACATGAAGTGTGTTTTATTACTAGAGAGATACCTCAAGCATAGGGAACTTAAACCTTTATAATGGCCAGTAAGCCTACCTGATCTTGGCTGGAGAGAGACATTTTAATTATGCTTATGAAAAAGGTGCCCTAGGTTCCATATGGAAACACTGTCACTATTTTCCAAGGCTCTTCACTATGCAAATATCTTGGAAGATAGTCTGGAATAAAGCTAGTCAATCCTGCTTGCAAAATATAAAGAAACATGAGAGACCTATGGAGCATTGTCTCCCAAAAATATCCACCACTCATTCGTACACTATGTTGACTTCTGAAGGATTTTCCCATGTGTATATCCCTTTATTAGCCACAACAAAATATATCTAAGAGACTGTAATCATATCTAATCAACTTGGCTCATACTGCATTTAATTAAGGCAACTATCTACAGGGCTCTAAGAAGCAGAATGAGGTCAAACTATAGTATTTACTTCAGCCATGCCTGCCAACATCCTGGACTCCATCAACTGAACAAATATTGTTAAACAACTGGATCTAGCTTACAATGTGAGGTGGCTTTCTCCTTAAGTTTCCTTATTGGTCATAACAGCTGATTAGAGGAATTAATTCAGGGAGGGCAGGCTGCATTAGAAATGGCACAGATACCACCTTGGTCTGCAAATATGTAGTCTATGGCAGTTTTGTCATCCATAATGACTCTGGCCAGTAAGTTAAGGCTGACCTGAACGCTTTTTAGAGCTCAGATGGTATTATTGATCCCTTCAGCTAAAGTCAGGTACAAATTATGTACCATTTTTTTAAATTGGATGACTCTCGTTGTAGGGATAACTGCCTCAGGGCACACTGATTAATGAGTCTGTTAGCCCTCTGAGATTCTCCCTTGTCTAACTAAAGTGATACTCATTTTGAAAGAGCTCTTCTGTCATATGAGACATAAATGATCTATTGGTGGTGTGTCATTAAATACCTGAAGGTTTCTTATGAATACTTTTAAGGAACAAACTGAAACAATCTAATACTTGGTTTCCACGAAGCTAATACAGTTACAGGGGTGCACATGGACCCTGTACAGAAAGCATTGTTTACAGTTGTTGAGGCTCCCAAGTGGAAACTCTATCAGTCTACAACCCAGGTTAATAATATCTATAAGGTGGCCTCCTAACTAGCAGTAGGCCTTGAGGTTCCCAGTTAAGTTTGAAAAATTGATTCTAGTCCTTGTTTTCAGTAAGAACTAACCATGGAATCAGTTAAACCTGTCTTGTTTGTCCATGCCACCAGTCAGGTGGCATTCATCTACCGCATGCAACCAGTGACAGCTAAGGAAATAATGATAGAAAAGGAAATACATCTGCAGGTGCTGAAAGATGTTTTGCTTGGGAAATGAAGAAGGTAGAGCCATCCTCTGCTGTTTCCAATAGATTTTAGGGTAAGGTTAAAGGATATACTGTCCCAAATGTGGCTGGGATTCATAACATTCAAATATAAGGTGTTTGCAGCAGTTTAGAAGGGACATACAAGGGCGTTTTTTCCCTATCCCATGGGAATTCTGAAAGATAAAGATCATTAATATTCCTCGCTCCTTTTTCACTCCAGGGGTTAAAGTGATTCCTTCTCCAGGTGTGAAGGTGGTTGTCTCGTTTCACCAACACAAACAGTGTGCCACAAATTAGTAGCTGTAACTACACTGTTTTTTTCTTTCAATCATTTCCTATTTACACCTAGACTTTTCAAGTGAAAGTGTCAGGTGCAATAGGGACAAGGGTAGTTTTATAAAAATTACAGAGATCCTTAGAGCCCCTTATTTGGCTCACATAGACCACTGTAGGTGACTCAGAGATCAGTGCACTCAACAAGTAGTCTTTATCATCATGCTGTAGGACCATGTTAATTTATCAAAAAAATCCAGGTGGTTGAACAAGAATTAAGTTTGAATCTGCTGGGCCTCTTTTGGTCATGCTGACACTTGGAGGCTATATCAACCAGACAAGCTTGGGGTTGTTGGTATGGGGAAGAAAGAAGTACTGTGCCAAGGAATGACTCAAAATAGGTTTACAAGCACACATGCTGCTTCTGTTAAGTGGATCATTACCCAGAACAACTTGGGGATGATTGCTTTCTTAAGACAGAACATTCAACTAACAAATTGCCTTACTAAGGTATGTAGCACAGAAGGAGGGAAAATATGTAAAGTCAGAAATCTTTTTGAGTTGATTTTGAGAAAGTTGTACCCACATTCATCAATCCCACATGCCTGTAGATGGTAGGGGACATGAAAGTTTCATTGAATACCTTGACAATCAGCCCATTATTGACTAGCTTTTGTGATAAAAAAAGGTATATCATTGTCAGACTGAAAATGTCCTGAAAAGTGAAACATCTTATACAGTAAGTTTCAAGAATCACAATTGTGTGACTGGACGTGGCTGATAAGATTGAAACAGTAATGTCATAATCTTTAAAATGTACCCAAAGCTGTGGAACCCTCTCCCTCATTACCCCAAGAGGGAGGCTAAGGTCTGATGTAATTAATATGTCAGAGTGGGCAGAGGCAATGGTCTATGCACTATGGCCTCCCTAACCATGAGAAAACCACATCATCTTTTGGCAGGAGTCATAAGCCTGACATTAAATGGTAACTACTACATCTGAAATATAGCATGCTTTACATTGTGCTTGTTCTATGATGGTGGATGTGTTGCAAAGTACAATATGATGTTGGGTCCACACAACAATGGTGGCAATCTAGTTGGTGCAGGCTCAATCAGCATCTTGATTCTATTCAGTCTCATTAGAGAACTGGGCCTTGCAGTGAACTTCTACATGAGAAACCCATACAGTTTTATTAATAGTTGTAACCCGTTCACATTTCGTGGATCCAAAGGGGCTGGGAGTGATAACCTGCCAATTTGTAGTTTTCCAAGTGACACTAAACAACTAAGCAATTGGCAACAACCTAATAAGTAGAAAGAAGGGGAAGGGTAAAACGTTACAAGGTTTTTCAAGGGGAATATTAGCTCGAGCTAAGAAGACACTCTGCAGTTCTTCTGGTCACTGAGCTAGTAAGAAATCACATCTGCTTTTGGTTCTGCAGCGCTAGTGCTTAGGCTGAAGTGATGCAGCAGCTTCTTGGGTACAATTGAGATTCAGCTTAACATCACCAGCAGTTAAACAGGCCTAGGCATTTAGGAAACCTCTGTGAATCAGGAGCCCCATTCAGCCAGTGCTATGATTCAGATAGTGGATTGCTGGATAAAGTCTCCCACAAAAGGATAGCTATCATTTTTCAAGTAAAAGCTGAAATACCACTGTGCCCAGGCTGGCTGGGTTCTTTAAGGAACTACACTGAAAAGTGAGACTTGTTGAGTCTTTCTCATATTGATAGACATCGAATCTGAGTTGATTCACTACAAAAAGGAAGTATCAGGTTGGAGAATCACAAGGTCTATGTGGGTTAGGCATCTAGTTTTGACAAGGGTTTGGTAACAAACCGTTTTTTGAAGGTGCGTACCTGGTGACAGGACATCCTCCTGGTATGTTGAATTGTATGCAGTATAGCTGGTTGTTATTCTGTTATCAATGAAAAAGTGGCCTGAAGTAAGAATACATATGTCAAATAGCTTCCCTTATTGGTAAGGTCTTGTCAGGAAAAATACTGGAATATTTTGGAGACAGTGCAGACTGCGATAGGCATACGGATGAACCTAGGAGATTAGATAGAGTTACTATAATTTTCTGTCTTTCAACAGTGCCCACCAGAGACTATCCACCAAGAAGAGACACTCAGCATCCAGAGATACTGAGCATCCAGTGGATGTCAACCAGCCTCTATCCTTGGCTACCCATGTGCTTGCACAATGGGCCTATAAAGGAGTAAGCATGGTGGCAGGAATGGACACTATATATGGTTGTAATAGCCTGAGATCCCACTCATATAACCATTTATACTGATGAATGCCTGACCTTTCACTAGTAGAAACCAATGCTAAACACTTGATCTGATACCATTCAACAAGGAGACCAGCCAGCCATTTGGTTTCAAGGTGATTATACCAGACTCTTTCCACACTGAAGGGGACAATAATTCGCTCTTGCAAAAATTGACATCTACTCTAAAATAGATTTGCCTTCCTTGCCTACAGTGCCTTTGGAGTTCTGCTGTCCTTACTTTGGAGTAACTGTCTGATACATCTACATGGAATCCTACATGAGTGCTTCAGACCCAGGGATTCATTTTGTTTTGAAGAATAATTTATCATTTCTACCATTTGCTGTGTCACCTGAAATCAGTTGGCCAGATAGACCTTTTGAATAATTTTCTAAAGGCTCAGTGAAGGCAACAGCTTGTGGATGACATCCTGTTAGGGTTGAGGTGATATTTTACAGAATACAGTGTGTGCATTGAACCAATTACTGACATATGGTCCTGTGGCCAAGTGCAAATAAACTTTGGTTTTGGAACCAAAGGAAGGATGACGGATTGGTCCTGCTTACCATCACATCTGCTCACTCACTTCCAAAACATGTTTCCATTTCCTGCAATTCTGTGGCTCTGCTAACTTGAAGGTCTTGACTCCAAAGCAAGCAATAGTTCCTCCATGGGACTCAGTAACTCTTCCATGGAACTTAAAGTTATGATTGTCAATTTGTCCCTTAGAGGGTCTCAATTCAGTGGACAAGCAGGCAAAGAAATAATTTCTCATTCAATCAGAATTAATATACTTTGGTTATTATGAGTAGATAGGATTGCTGCTATATAATGTAGGCAGAGATTAATGCATATGAAATTTGGTGGGTTCACTGGAGTATCTCATGGTGCTTCCATGACTAGAGTTAATGATGTACACCCAATTGGGAAAACTTGTTGTAGGGTCTCTGTCTTGGGGAACTTAAACTAAGATACATAAGCAAAATTATAAAGTCAGTGAATATTCTTTTGTGTTCCCTCACAGCTTCCTTTATGTGCCCTTCATTCAACTTTTGATATCCTATCCTACACATCCCTGTCTTCTGCAGAGTCCAGTGCCTAAATGTTGTATGTTGGCTGCCATTGATACTTATTCATATGCTTCAAACTCATGCTCTTCTTCAGTATTTGACCTAAAGTTATCCCATTTCTCCTTCTCTACCCTGTTGATCTCATACTCTTCACTGAAGAAACTTGTTGAGCTAAGATATTTTGTTTTACTTGACCTCTTCTCATGTTGATATCAAAGGACTACCTGGCTGTTATTCTCCTGAGGGTAAGACTCATGTCTTATAAATGTTTACATTTCTTATGTCCTGTAACATCGTAGCTGTGTAACACATGGGGAATGAACTAACTTATTGGTGAGATAACAAATTATCCTTATCAATTTTTAATCAATTAGGGATCTTATTGTAAAGAAGCAATATAAGAATTAAATACTTTTGAATAAGTCCATTGCAGCACTAACTATATAATGGTAAAACTTGAACATGTGCCTTTCACTTAAATCAGTGCATAATAAAGATTATAACTAAAATGTCTAAAGTAAGGAAATCATTTGTAATATATTCTTTGACATCATACATTTATGATTTCCAGCTTTGTTTAAATCTGTGCTTTAAGAAACACTCTCCCTATGAGATTTTTGTATTTTTAACTACTTGAATCATTTCCTAACCTTTGTGCTCAATTTCCTTCCTTCAACCCAGATCTATTTAATCATTTTTGAAAGTTATCAGTTTCCATAAAATATTAGAAAATGGTATTTGAAATGCCAGTCAGTTTTAAGTTTTAATCCTGTAAATAATGAGTTTGGAGTCATAGGATTTGAAAGGAGGTAAAATATTTTCCAAAGTTTTATATATAAATAAGTAGTTAATTTTGCTTCAGGTATTTCAACAATGCTATCAAATATCAAGCATCTATTTTGTGCTCTCATTAAAAGGGTAGGACATAATAAAATTACTGATTCTCCATAATACAAATGATTTATTAATGTTCTGTTACATTAATGGCAGTATACATTGAATTCTCTGAAAACCCAATTAGTAAGAGTCCTATTTCCTGTTCCAATCTGAAAAGAAAAGGCTAATTAAAAAAGAGATTAGCAGTCTGGGACAAATTTTCGCATTTATAACTGGTAGAGGTTAGGTTGGCAGACATGTATTATACCTATGGGGTATAATACTATGGGGAAGTGCAACCACTGATACTGAACACCATATTAAAAGACATACCCACTCAAGTGGTTGTTTTCATGTATGCTGGCGTGGAATACCAGAGAAAAGCTAGCGCTGTCCATAAGCAGGCTCACTCCTAAATCAGATCGAAACTAACACGCTCAATTATTGTTCTCAAAATTACTAGTGAAAGCATCACTACACCTCCCTGAGGGTGAAGTGAGTAAATGGACTGAGAGAGCTTATAAATAAATGTGGCAAAAATCTCTTCTCTGGTAAATGAGTTGCAAGGAAATGAAATCCCCCTCTGTACTTAGTGCTAAGAGTGTATACTGTGGCATAAAACTAGGTCCTTAATCTTGGTCTATTGATTTATTTTCTATCAGCTTTATTGAGATACAATTCACATGTAATAAAGTGTTTTACAGTGGGTTTATTGTTTTTGTTTTGTTTTCACCCTAGAAGTTAGAGATGCTCCTATGCGTATTTGATGTTTTTGATGAAATGATTACTATTAATTTTAAGTCTTCATTTTAAGTTTTTTGTTGTTGTTAGTTTATAGAAACAAATTTTATTTTTGTGTATTTACTTTGCATACAAAATACATTATATTCTCTAACCAATTCTAATTTTGTGTGTGTGGATTCTTTCAGAGCTTCTATGCATTTACAAACATGAAGATTTTCCTTCTTCCTTTTATTACTTACTGCATTGTTTCTTTTCCATGTCATGATGCATAATTTAGGACTTCCAGTACAGCCCTGAATAGAGATAGGGATAGTGTGTGCATCCATTTCTCATTTCAAATGTCAAGTGCGATGATTCAATATGAAATTAGATTTAGGTTTTATATAGATGTCTTTTATCAAGTTGAGGTATTTCTCTTATGCTACATTTGCTAAGCTTTTTGATTTGTCAAAAATGATTGATTTTATCAGTTGCTATTTTTACATCAGGAGATAATCAGATCCTTTCCTCCATTTTTCTGTTAATGGTGTGAATTACACTGATGAGTTTTAAAATTTTCAACCACCCTTAAAGGCCTGGACAAAAGCTTACTCGGTTGTGATGTATTACCTTTTAAAAATAATCTTTTCATTTTGAAATAATTACAGAATATCTGGAGGTTGCAAAGAGGCAAGAGATTGATCCTCTGTACCTTTCATCCATTTTCCATCAATGGGTTCCTCTTATGTTACAATTGTACAATATCAAAACAAGGAATTCGACATTGGTAAAGTGTGTATGTATAGCTATATTCCATCTTGTCATTTATGTAGATTCAAGTAGCCACCACTAAGGTTAAGACACAAAACTATCCCATCACCACAAATATCTCCCTCAGTTTATCCCTTTATAGTCATACCTCATACCCACTCCCCTTTCCTAAACTCTTTCTACTTAGGCCTTGCAATCACTAATCTGTTCTCCATCTCCATAATTTTGTCATTTTGAGAATTTTATATAAACGAACTCACAGAACATCTGACCTTTTCAGATTTTTTTTCACTCTGAATAATAGCCCCTTGGATCCAGCAAAGTTGTTGCATGTGTCGATACTTTATTCCTATTTATTACTAAGTAGTATTCTGTGGCATGAATATACCATTCTATTGTTTGACACTTTCATTTTTTTTCCAGTTTTGGCCAATAGCAATTAAGCTTCAGTGAAAATTGTATACAGACTTTTGCGTGGATATAAGTTTTCATTTCTCTGGGATAAATGCACAGGAAAGTGATTGCTGGGTCATATCTTAAGTGTATGTTCAGTTTTAAAAGAAACTGCTAAACTATTAAAGCTGTACTATTAACATCCCCACCAGTGATATATGAGAGAGAGAATCTCTGCATCTTCATTAGCATTTGATATTGTCACCATGCATGTTTTATTTTAACTGTTGTAATAATTGTATAGTAATATCTCATTGTGCTCTTATTTGCATTTCCCTAATTGCTAGTGATGTGAACATCTTTTCATGTGCTTATTTGCCATCTGTATATCCTCTTCTTTGAAATGGCTTTCCATATCTTTTGCTGTTTCTAAATTGTATTGTTTCCTTTTGCTTAACTGTTAATTTTGAGAGTTTAAAAAATGTATTCCTGATTCAAGTCTTTGGTCAGTTATGCAGTTAGCAAATACTTTCTTCCACTCTGTAGGTTATTGTTTTATCCTCTTTACAGTGTCTCTTGCAGAACAAACATATTGCTTGTGAGGAACCTCAATTTATCAATTGTTTTCTTTTATTGCTGTGCTTTTACTGATGATTCTAATGAATGCTCAGCAAGTGCTGGTCCAGAATTTTTTCTAAATATTTTCTATGTATTTAAAAAATTGTTATAGTTTTAAGCTTTACTTTTAAGAACATGATCCATTTTAAATTAATTTCTGTATAAGGTGTTAAATTTAGGTCCAGGTTCATTTTTTGTGTCAGATATCTAATTGCTCCAGTAGCATTTGTTGAAAATGCATTTGCAATCTCCCATTGAATTGCTTTTGCACCTTTGTCAAAATTCAGTTGGGCATAGTTGTGTGGACCCATTTATGAGTTCTCTATTCTGTTGCATTGACCCATGTGTCTGTGCCTCTACCAACACCACCCTCTGCTGATTACTGTAGCTATACTACATGCCCTAATATTAGGTAGGATGAGTCCTCCCATTTTTTTCTTGTTCAAGATTGCTTTAGCTATTTTAGGGCCTGTGATTTTCCATATTGTGGTATAAGCCCTGATAGTTGTTGCTTTTTTTTTTTCTTTTTTGTACTGCAAGTGCCTGACAAACTTTGATTGCTGGCATCCATTTCAAGGAGGTATTCACCTCAAAGATGGCTGTTTCCAATAAACAACACTGTCAGCCACAGGACTAGATAAATGGACAGGCCACCTCCCCAAATGGAGGTTTCTTTGTTTTAGAGATCTTGGTGGATTTCAATAACTGACCATTTGGGCTACTTGCTTTTTTCTCTTACCACATTTTCAATTCCTGCTATTATGTTTTAAATTTCCCAATAAAGAGTGAGCCCTTGAAACCCTAGACCCCCACCCTCGACCCCAATTAAAGCAGAACCTCAGACCCCTGTGTTCTCTTTCTCTCTCTCTCTACCCTGAAACCTTGCTGTGTGGCTCCAGTTGCACTGTGTAATTTTCAGGTCTTGTAAATAATAAACCTCTATTTTTTCAGTTTCCTGTTGGTTATCACTGAAGGATGTCTTGTAATCATAATAAAAACCACAGGGACTGGTCCAATCACAACTTTGGTTATTGATAGACTGAGACTGGCACAAAACAATTTGCATAGCTGGCAAGATTGCATGATTATCCCTGGCAATTAACCTAAAGGAATACCCTTTAGCTGCAACTTGCTTACTAACCACCTAACTTAGGTGGGTAACACACCACCTGGGAAAGGAGCACTGCATGCTGGGGGTATGTTGCACTGCTATGGGTTTCTCATATTGCCTCTGTCATGTGTGCCTGGGGTCTCCCTCCCAAAATGACATGGTTACCATAATAATTCAACAATCCCTCCAGAGCAGTGTGATCAAGGCCATATGGTCTAACGTGATGATTAGACTACTAATTTTAAAGACTTTAATTGACTATGAATGTGTATAAGGGTCCTCCACACTTCCAGGCCAAGGAGAGCTAAAAAGGATGAACTGGACTACAAGGCTATTGTCACTACCCAAGAAGAAGCTCAGAGCTAAAGGCATGAAGAAAAGGAATAATTCATGTAAAGGAGGAGGATGTGAGACTTTGTCTGCAACCACACTGTGGGTGGGTCGTGCCGGGACTTTGTCTTAACCCAGAAGAGTGAAATAGCCTTGCACCTGGAAATCAGTGTCATCATCAGAGGGAAATACTACAGAGGCCTATGGCCTCTTTGTCACCACTTCACTCACTACTGTTCCTCTTCATCCCCTAAATTGAGGGTATATTGTGGGTCTAATCCCTGATATGATGTTACTAAAAAATTAATGGGCAAATATAAATGTTCTGAACATCTGGTGCCAGAGCCTCCTAAGAACCCTGCAGTGGTACTTCACTTCACAGTAAGGTACTTTTGCTCCTTGATAAATGCAAAATCCTTTGGGAGCTTCCTGGGTGTTATTCAATGCCACTCATACCAGTATGCCAAGACTCTGGTATTACACACCAGAGGCCTAGGAGTTTTCCCAAAGATCCTTTGCATGTTGTGTTAATGGAAGCAGGCTTCAATCCTGGAGAGGTCTCTTGGGACACCCTGGAAAGGAAAGCAGACAACTATGAAGAGGGCTCACAGTGATGCCATCCAAAATTTTTGGTAAAAACATGTAAGATTAGGTTAACAAGAGAAAATCAAGAAGTAGAAGCTAAGATCCGAAACTCTACCTCAATTGAAATTCAAACCTTTCTTAAAGATTTTATGCAGCAGAAAGGAGAGAGGAGAACTAATTGGCAGTTGCAGGTTTTTTTTTTAGTTTTTTGTTTGGAATACTCTCTGAATTGTTATTCACAGGTGCCAAAATGTGTCAACTGGTCAGTACTGTATCTCTAAAGTCCCTAAATTCCATAAATTAAAAAAAATCCATCTGGGCTACATGCTTGCTGATTCCAAATATCACAGGTCCTAAGCCCCCTTGTGTCCCCTCTGAATGGGACAGAACCAAGAAACCTACTTTATGAGGTGCCCCTTGGATATTTATTGCCTGGTGCCCTGCTTATCCTTCCATCACTGTGATCACTGCTACAGCTCATAGTGAATGGAAAACATTAAGATGAAGCCCATGTCCTGCTGCTCAAAATTGGCATGGCCCAATGGGTTTATCATTTCCATGTTCATAGTGACCCAAATGACTTTCTCTTCATTTCAAACCCTGAAGAGGCCCCCATTTGACCTTGAGTCTAGAGAATTATTTTTACAGGGCAGCCCTATTACATTATATTGGGATTGCCAAAACCATCCAAAAGGTACTAAAACTCCTAAGAGAAAACTTACATATTCTTTCTCTGTCCTTTGAAGACACAAATCTTACCTTGTTTTGGAAGGTAAACACCCCAGGAGGTAACTAAAACTTGCTTGAGACTGCAGAAAAAAAAAAAAAAGAAAGAGGGAAAGAGGACTTTTTAACTGATTTTTTTCCCTCTTTTTCTCTCTCTACCTGTGGATGTTTTTTTTCCCTCTTTTTCTCTCCCTGCCTCTGGGGGAATTGCCAAAATTAATTTGTAAAAGAGCTCTATTTAATTGGTTTAACAATGAGTGCTCATGAATAAAGTTAGAAATAGAATAAAAACTAATGCAAATATATTCTCAAGTTCACATGACCTAGGAAAATTTTTGATAAACATAAAGTTTGTTGATTTAATTAATACAGACATGTCTTTAGAGTTAACAGCATTAACTATAATACTTTTATTCTACCTAGGTTTACTAAATTCAAATAAGCTCATGTTCTCAGGCCTTCCCTGGTGGCACAGTGGTTAATAATCTGCCTGCCAATGAAGGGGACATGGGTTTGGGCCCCAGTCCAGGAAGATCCCACATGCCGTGGAGCAACTAAGCCCATGCACTACAACTACTGAGCCTGTGCTCTAGAGCCTGCAAGCCACAACTACTGAGCCCACATGCCACAACTACTGAAGCCCACATGCCTAGAGCCCCTGCTCTGCAACAAGAGAAGCCACCGCAATGAGAAACCTGTGCACCGCAACAAAGAGTAGCCCCCGCTCGCCACAACTAGAGAAAGCCCATGTGCAGCAGCGAAGAACCAACACAGCCAAAATATAAATAAATAAATAAATAAATAAAGCTTCCTCTTCAAGGAAATTTATGGAAAGGACTTTTGACAAATACAAGTTTTGGATAACCTTAAGATCATAGAACTAAACTGGGTAAGAATTTACAGATCTCTAAGGAAAAGCTGGATTCATAAAACTACTAACAAAAGATCAAGATCAACCAGGATAAGTTACATGAGACTGAATAAACTGATGAGGATGAATAATAATTTTTGTAACTTTTTGTTTTATTGCTGGTTCTCTAATGTTTTACTTTTCTACATTTTCTCTTCTCTCTTAAGTTATCAACGATTTGGTAAGATTTACCTTTGTGAACAAAGATGAAACATTTACTTTTTCTCCCTACCTGATCCATCCAGAATTCAGAAAGTCCCAATGAATATTTTTATTTTTGTGGCAGTATAATTATTTGCATAAATTCAATAATCATCTGCTCTTCTTTTAGCAGGACACAATTGGAAAGTGTAGTTATATTATCAAGGCTTTGACTGGAATGTCATCTTTGAGAGAGACATGCATAGACTCAGATATAACCAGATAGCTTTAAGAAACTAAGGTTAACTTTATGGATCCAATAAAGCCCCTTGGAAGAACATTCTGGTACCTTGTTTACAAAGTTCCCAGAAGCCCTACCAGATGAATAAGAATATCCTTTCTTGGCAGGTCCAGAAACTTCAGGATATTTTCGGAACCCCAATAAGAGAGGAATTTACCCGAATCTATACGTATTACGGGCAAAGTCTGATGGTAAGTCCTCGGCTTGGCTTTCCTGGCCATAAGAGGCCTATAAAAGTTCAATCTGAGATTCTTTATGAAAAATTCTAGCAAAGCAGACTTAAAAGAGTCTATATGATCAATTATTTTTCTTGCTGCACTTATGTAAAAAAAATTGGGCCAAGTTTATTGAAATGACTTACTTTGCAAACAAATTAGTCTCAATTTGACTATATTTCGTAGAAATAAAGATAATTTTAGAGAGAAAATATATTTTTTAGTAATACACCTTTGTGGATATTAGATTTTAATACTGTCTATTGTCTTTGAGGTTTGTTTTCTATCTGTAAAACTGGACCAGATACTGAATTCTTCTAGTTTCCTCCACTCTTTGACTAAACCTCTCCAAACTAACATTTGCAATTTTTCTTCCACCCTTTTGACTTGGAATCATTGAGAACTAAAACTGCTCTTTTCCTAAAACAATGTAAGCTAAAGAGGGACAACTTTATATAAACTTCAGAGAAATCATTTCAACAGTTCTCGTATGGACAATGTTCATGCCTGTTGCTGTATGGGTCACTCAGAAAGATCACCAGAGACATTCAAACTACAAACTAGGAAAATCTATCAGATTGTTACTGCCTACCTTCAATTCATCTGAAGAGGTTTTGACTCTGATACCTAGAAATCTTCTTGACTGGCTGCCCCTTGGGCTCAAAAATCTGGTTTATATTCTGCTCCAATCATTAGCTATTGTTTTTCTTTTATATCCATAGAAATGCTTCTTATTAAATACCTGATTGTACCATAGGTCTAACTTCAGTAGCCTACCTGCATCACTGACTCCTGAAATGAGACACAAACTTTAACTGAACTAGCCTATTCTCAGGCCAAAAAATTAGTTCAATGAGATATGCAAAAATCTACCAACTCCGGAGAGGTTCAAACCTACTTACACTAAATGGCCCAAGGTGTTAATATATTTCACAATATTACTCAATTCTTTGAACACATTCCTAGGGCTCCTGAGATTACTGACTTAGTTTCATTGGAAGACACTTCAAGTTTGGGACAATGGCTACAAGCTGGATTTCAGATTATTGCCTGTATGATTATGGAATTTTCTACTATAAGCCTATTCAGATATGTACTTTCTGGGTTACAACATGTCCTACCCCTGACTTTTAGCATGTCAGCTACCCAGGCAGTTAGTTTCCTCACCATTGACTCTGATGCCTCTGCATCTTAGAGTGGATTGCAGTGTAAACCCTGAAAGTGGTTTTTATTTATTTATTTTTCGTACTGCAAATGCATGACAAGGTTTGATTACTGAGGCTTCCATTTCAAGAAGGCATTCACTTCAAAGATGACTATCTTGAATAAACACATTGCCAGCCACAGGACAAGATACAGAGTCAGGTTGCCTCCCCACACTGAGGCTCCTTTGTATTAAAGGTCTTTGCTGATTTCAATAACTGATCATTTGGACTACTTGATTTTTTTTTTTTGGTCTTCCAGCTCTTTAATTTTCTGTGCTAATGTTTTAAATCACCAATAATGATCCTGTGAAACTCTAGGCTCCTCCCTGCGACCCGAATAAA
>NW_021703779.1:76158046-76177479 GCF_005190385.1 Monodon monoceros | reverse complement strand
TCTAGGCTCCTGCCTGAGACCCCAATAAAGGCAGAAACCCAGGCCCATGTGCTCTCTCTCTCTCTCTCTCTCTCTCTCTCTCTCTCTCTCTCTCTCTCTCTCCCCCCACGACCCCAGGTGTGCTGTGTAAATTCCATGTCTTTTAAGTAATAAACTACTTTTTTTCTCAAAGTTTCCTGATGGTTATTTCTGAAAGGTGTATTGCATAAAGGTAATTTTGCAGATATCTCATAACAATCAGTGAAAAATGTTACCAAAATTTAAAAAGTAACTTTCAATTTTACTATACCTGAAATTGGTAATAATCTGAGTTACTAATTTCATAGGTGTCATATTATTTTTGGTTAGTTTCTCCTTTTTTTGAAAGCTTTATTGAGGTATAATTAACATATAAAATTCACCTATTAAATTGTATGATTCAAATGATTTTAGTATATTCACAGAAATTCACATCCACCACCACAATTAATTTTGGAAAAATTTAATTATCCTCCAAAGTAGTCTGCACCCTCAAGTCATCATTCCCAATCCCCATATCACCCCCATCCCTGGGCAATAACTAATCTATTATCTGTCTCCATAGATTTGCCTGTTCTGGACATTTCATAAAAATGGAATTATACAATATTTGTGATTGACTTCTTTGTGATTGGCCTCTTACACTTAGCGTAACCTTTCTAAGGTTCATTAATGTTGCAGCATGTATCAGTACTTCATTTCTTTATATTGCTTAATAATATTCCATTGTATAGATATACTGCATTTGTATTTCCATAGTCTTCATTTAATGCACATTTGAATTGTTTCCACCTTTGGTTATTATGAATAATGCTGAATGAACATTCATGTATAAGTTTGTTGTAACCACATTTTTTCATTTCTTTTGATATATATAATATATAATATTATATATATATGTATATATATATATAATTGCTGGGTTGTATGGTAGCTCTCTGTTTCCCTTTCTGATGACCAAGGTGACTTCACCATTTTACACTGCCACCAGTAGTTTATGAGTGTTCAAATTTATCCCCATCTTCTCCAAACTGTCTTTTTAATTATAGCTGTTCTGGTGGGTGTGACATGATATCTCAGAATGATCTGTATTTGTATTTTCCTGATGACTAATTACATTGAGTATCTTTTCATGGGTTTACTGGCCCTTGTATCTTCTTTGGAGACACATCTATTTAAATCTTTTAAATGGGTTTTCATTTTATTATTTGGATGTAAGAGTTCCTTTTATATCCTGCATACAATTTCCTTATCAAATATGTGATTTGCAAATATTTTCTCCAATTATCTGGGTTGTGTTTTTCTTTCTATTGGAGTCCTCTGGAGCATAAAACTTTCTGCCCATTTATTTTCTTCCTTTGGAATGGGGTATGTTTGCTTGTTTCTTTTTATGCTTCTTCATTTTTTGTTGCAAATTGGACATTTGAAAAAACAGCCAAGTCTCCCAGTCTATGCAGATTGGCTCTGTGCCTGGGAAGCCCTTCACTAATGAGCTGGACTTGCTCTGAGCTTAATGATCAAACCAAAGTGAAAGCTTAAAATCTTCTCAAGTATTTTCTAAGCATGCTTCTTAACTGGACCCGTGTCTCACTTTTATGATTTCCCCCATACATCGCTCCTTTTGAATGTCTTCACTTCCCAAGTAGTCTCATCCCAACTTCTCCTTAGGGTCTTAGAATTTACATTGTTTATTTCTACATGTAATCTTTAGCCCCAGGCCTCTGTGGGTATCTAGTGATGCTTACCTTTCATAAGCAGTGTCTGCCACTTCTCTCTACCTAAGATCTGAGTTAGGCAGGACAGAGAAAATCCTTCAGCCAGTCCCCCAAAAGGCTAGAATATTGCAAATAATGTCCATTCTGTTCCCTCCAGTTTCAGGGAGAGAATTGGGATCTGGTCTATTGCCTCCTTCAGAACAAACTACACCATGCTAGTGAAAAAGTAGGGCAAGTGTGAGAAAAAAATGCCATGAAATTTCATAAGGTTTCTCTTGATTGGGAGCTTACTTCGTTGTGGTAGGACTTTAGCTATTTTCCAGAGTTCCTATAAAGCTATTTTATCTGGTTTCTGTTTGTGTTTTGATGTTTCTGTGGGGACCAAGAGCTTGGAGCTTCCTATTCCACTATTTTGCTCATGTCACTTCTACAATCAGCATCTTAAAACAATGTTGTGATTAATATAACATAATTTCAGTAGTACAGAAATATTTTCCTCTAATGTATCCCAGTTCCATTTCACCTCCTTTGTATTATTACTGTCACACAAAGAAAGTATATCTTACACAACTCCCCCCAACCACTCCTGCCCATGGTTTGTCATTGTTCCTTATAAAATTTATTGCTCTTGCTATAGTTGTTGATATTTGTTTGTTAGTGACTTTCTTGGACTAATTTGGTAAAGTCTGTATTCCATGTCATATGTGATAGTGAAATCTCTGCTAAGTTAGCTTAGTGTTCAGTTAACGATTAGACACAGTTTTTATTAAATGCCTTCAATCAATGAGACATTTTTTTCCCTAGTTAGGGGCCCTGAATGTATGTGTATGTGTATGGGGGTGACTATTTACAATTCTTCCTAAGCCTTCACTTCCTCCTAGTACAAACCTCAAGGTCAGCCAGAGGTGATCAATTAGGGTCCTTCTGGGTCTTTCTTGGGCATGCTCTTGCTCTGAACATGTATGTGGGCTTCCAGATATGCAGAAATATGTAAGAGTTTTCAAAGCTCCTGTTTAGTCCATTTGGGCTTCTATAACTAAATACTATAAACTGCATGGCTTATAAGGAACAGAAGTTTATTCCTCACAGTTCTGGAGACTGGAAAGTCTAAGATCAAGGTGCCAGCAGATTCAGTGTCTGATGAGGACCTACTTCCTGGTTCATTGATGACTGCCTTCTCACTGTAACCTCACACAGTGTAAGGGGATGAGGGAGCTTTCTGGATCTCTTTCATAAGGACACTAATCCCATTCATGAGGACTCCACCCTCATGACCTAATCACTTTCTAAAGTCCCCACTTCAAAATAAAATTACATGGGACATTAACACATGAATTTTGGGGAGATACAAATATTCAGTCTATAACATTCCTCACCTGGTACCCCCAAATTTATTTCTTTCTCATATACAAAATACATTTATTCCATTCCAGTCGCCTCAAAAGTCTTAACTTGTTCCGTCATCAACTCAAAAGTCTAAAATCTAAAATCTCTTCTAAATATTTAAATTAGATATGGGTGAAAAATCAAGGTATTGTTTATGCTGAGGCAAATTGTGATCCTGTGAAATCAATATGTTATGTGCTTCCAAAACACAATGGAGGGACAGGCATAGGTTATACATTCCCATTCTAAAAGGGAGAAATAGGAAAGAAGAAAAGTTTGACAGGTTCCACGTAAGTCTAAAAGCAAATGGGGCAAATTTCATTATACCTTAAACTTGAGAATATTTCTTTGGTTCAGTCCTCTGCCCTCCCATCCTACTGCTGTAGAGTTCCCACTTTCTCGGTACACTGGGACAGGTGTCCTGACTTCCAGACCCACTGGGGTAGTGGTCCTGCTCCCACAGTCTTGCCAGGCAGGGGTTGGCCCCCAAGGTTTTGGGCAACCTTACCCTTATGGCCCTGCCCACAACTTTCCTGAGGTGGGGTTCTATGCTTATGGTTCTGCCTGGTATCTTTTCAAATCTAGGTGGAGGCAGCCACACCCCAAAAGCCCCCTACACTGTGCATGCCAACAGAGATAGCACCACAAGGATGCTACCAGAGTTTGCTGATTTGTTTTTTGGAGGGGCAACTGCCATGGACTGCACCACTCCAGAGACTGCCAGAGCAGCACTGGGGTCAGCCAAGGAGCATGCCACCAGAGTATGGGAAGTGGAGCTCACCACATCAGGCAATGCTGGGCAGGGCATGCAGAGGTGGCTCCTCTTTTGCATTCTTCCATTGTTTTCAACAATGGCTCCTGGCTTCTGTTGAGATGGCTGACTGATCTTATCAAATGGTCCTTTGGCCACACCTTTAGTGTTCTCTCCCAAACATGCTTTATCCTTCTTTACAATATGAATAAGCTGATAATTTCCCAGATCTTTAAGTTCTGCTTCTTCTTCAATTAACAATTCCATGTTTAAGCCATTTCTGCTTCTCACATTTTTTACTATAAGCAGTCTGGAGAACCCAAACTTCTCCTTCAACACTTTGCTTAGAAATTGCTTCAGCTAAATAGGTAACTTCATTGCTCACAATTTCTACCTTCCACAATATACGAAAACATGAACATAATTCAGCCAGGTTCTTTGCCACTTTATAACAAGGATCACCTTTCTCCTGTTTCCATCTGAGACCTCATCAGAAGGGCCTTTACTGCTCATATTTCTACCAAGATTTAGTTCAAGATTACTTTAGGCATTCTCTAAGAAGGTTGAGTCTTTCTCTACAGCTTTCCTCTTTTCTTTCTGAGTCCTCATGAGAATCATCCTTAAAGGTCTGTTCATGGCAATGTAGGGTTTTTCTAGCATGCACCTCAAAAGTCTTCTAGCCTCTACCCATTATCCAGTTCCAAAGCTGCTTCCACATCTTTAAGTATTTGTTATGGAAGTACCCCACTCCTCAGTACCATTTTTTTTTAGTTCAGTCAGGCTGCTAATCAATTCTCAAAAGTCCCACCTCCAAAAAATATCACATTGACTGTTAGGATTTAACATTTGAGTTTTGAGGGGGCATAAGCATTCAGTTTATAGCAGACCCTATGGACAGCTTCTTCCTCAAATTGTCATAAAAGGAAATTTAAAAGAGTTTTTGACAAGGCTCCTGTATACCTCAGGGCATTAATTGTTTTTGACAAATTTCTGGAGACAATCTCCTATTCAGGTCAAATAACAAAAACACCCTGGGCATGAATCTCTTCTAGGGAGATGCAAGACAGGTTTAAGAGTGACAATGCCCTGGGGATGGGACTTTTCTGAGGAGCTCCAAACCTTGTCTGCCACCTTTGGTGGATGCAAGTCTGCTGGCTTTGGGGGAAAGATGTTGCTCAAGTTACAATGCCTCAAAGCTTACTTTTCCTATTAAAGTTCAGCAGTTTTTCTTGAATAAATACTTCTCAGATTTTTTCAAGCCTTTAGGTATCTTCCAGAGTTCTGAAAAATTTAATTTTGGAATAATATTTTGTTCCTTTTATGGAAGGACAAATTCAGTACTCCACTCTGAAATTCCTGCCCCCTGTACATACTTAGTTGTGTAACTTAGGCAGGTTACTTTTCCACCTGTATCTGTTTCTTTCTCTCTAAATGGAGATCATTACAGTATCTACTTCATATGGTTATTGTAGAACTGGTAGGTTAGATCTTGCACATAAAACCTTTAATACAGTAAGCCCACATCAGCATTATGTTAAATTATTAATGTTATATATAAAAGTTATCTCCATCCTGATGTATAAATATATTTCTCCTTTTGTCAGTTAACAATGGTAAAATTAACTTCAATTTGCAGAATTTTAATTATAAAGATATTTTCTTGAATTTATTACATATATCACAGTATATCTGTTGATACTTTTAAGAATAATTATTATAAATATGATAATCTTCAAGCAAAAGTACAAGGGTAGTTCTTGTTCTGTTCCACCAGGACCTGTTCTCTATCAGGACATGACGTATATGTGAGTGGTTTTTGCCCAATTTCCTCATCAAGGATATGCTTTCTTTCATTTTGTAAACAGTGAAAATGAGAGCTCTGAAAGACAACCAGTTTACTTAGGTATATTTACTAAAGAGTTGGAAAGATGGTTTGCTTGATGTTTTCACTGAAACTCTAAAGCAAGCAAGCTCTGGACGAGCTTAATTTTCTCTTAATCTACAACCCTAAGAATCAAAATCACCTTCAGTTCCAAACACTGCTTATTTTGATTTCTGTGCCTTAGAACTTATTTTCTTTATCTAAAAAAAATCTTATCCAAATTACAGGAGACTTTACCCTAAGTAAACTCTAGGACAAATATTCAAGTATTTTCAATGGTATAGTTCTTTTCTAAATAAAGTCAAATACATTTTTAACTTTATGAAAGAACATGGTCCAGATATCACAAAAGGAGAATTAATTTAGTTAACAATGATATACTGTTCATAAATCTCCAAAGGATTTTCTCAAATAATGCTATTTTCTTTGATATATCACTTGTTCTATTAAAGTCAAGAAGGCAGGATACAATTATAGAGCCACAAAACGTGGAGGTAATAGATTCTTTGGTTTAGTTAAATTAACACACATGCATTGCATAATGTCATAATTATATCTTTCTGATATTAAAACATCAAAATTACCTTTGAAAGTAGTGGCTGATGCTTCCCTGAAAATTAAAAATATTTTCAGTCTAATTTAGCCCATGGTGTTAACCTCTTACATGGAAGTTATAATAGACTTTGGTTTTGAAAATTGAGTAATGTGATGCATCTTTAAATGTAGAATTTTGGTAGTAGAAGTGCTGAACTTCCAATATGAAAGTGTGGAAATATATGCGCTTGGGTGAGGATTTAAAAATTTTTCAGGTTATAAATTAGTACTTCATTCCTGAGTATTTCATTAAGAGCAATTCTTCAGCAGAAAAAGCACAGACATTCAGTTCCTCCAAGGCCTAAAGAGGGAGAAAGCTCTACAAATATGAAACCATTTCCACCCAAAGTTGGTGAATCAAAATAGAAGACATTAAGAGTTAAAGCAAAACAACAGTTTAGAAAATAGCCTGTTGCCTCTCATCACCTATATGCATTAATTTGACTCATGAAAGGTTGCAAATCTACCTAGTGAGAATGTTGAATTAACTTTTAAGCCTTTAAGCCTACAGAGTCTTTAAACTGAGATTTGGAAAAATCTCCATAGCGCAACAAAATTAACAACATTAATGTTCTATTTGTAATCAGAATTTGAAGCTTTCCCTTCTGGGATGGTCTTATTTTCCATTAAAAAGTGGTCATCAAATGTAAACACATGGACATCATTTCTGGATATTTTTCTTTAATCATAGATTGCCAATTTCAATACTTAAAAATGTTTTATCAGGAAATCCTTGAGGTCATAATATTTTATAGCTTAAATTTCAGGATGAATGCTTTTGTAGCAGACAGATACAGTTTTCAATTAGTTTAGACATACATATCTCACTTGAATTGCACATCATTGTAGCAGAAAAAATATAGTGATGCAGCACTTTTTATTTTCTATATTTACTGGACTACACACATAGTAAAACAGTGAATACCATTCTTAATATTTAACTCATTGTAGAGTTACATTCCATCTAAATTTCAATGACATGTTTTAACAATCATGTACCAACACTGAAGCCATGTGGATATTTTGAAGCCATCTTTAGACTTTGATCAGCACAATTGGATATTCACTATTGAACTGTTTCTACTTTTGAACTTAATTTAACTTATTTTGTATGCCAGTTAAACATTTAAAAAATTTTATTGTAGAAAACCACTTAACGTGAGATCTAGCCTGTTGGTAAAATTTTAAGAGTACAATAAGTATTGTTGACTATAGGTACAGTGTTGTACAGAAGATCTCAAGAGCTTATTCATTTTGCTTAACTGGAAAAAAAACTTTTTTAACGTCTTAATTGCGGTACAACTGCTTTACAATGGTGTGTTAGTTTCTACTTTACAACAAAATGAATCAACTATACATCCACATATTTCCTCCCTCTTGCGTCACCCTGCCAACCTCCCTATCCCACACCTCTAGGTGGTCACAAAGCACCGAGGTGATCTCCCTGTGCTATGCGGATGCTTCCCACTAGCTATCTATTTTACATTTGGTAGTGTATATATGTCCATGCCACTCTCTCACTTTCTCCCAGCTTACCCTTCCCCCTCCCCGCGTCCTCAAGTCCATTCTCTGTGTCTGAATCTTTATTCCTGTCCTGCACCTATGTTCTTCAGAACCTTTTTTTTTTTTCAGTTCCATACATATGTGTTAGCATATGGTATTTGTTTTTCTCTTTCTGACTTACTTCACTCTGTATGACAGACTCTATGTCCACGCACCCCACTACAAATAACTCAATTTTGTTTCCTTTTACGGCTGAGTAATATTCCATTGTATATATGTGCCACATCTTCTTTACCCATTCATGTGTCAATGGACACTTAGGTTGTTTCCATGTCCTGGATATTGTAAATAGAGCTTCAATGAATATTGTGGTACATGACACTTTTTGAATTATGGTTTTCTCAGGGTATATGCCCAGTAGTGGAATTGGTGGGTTGTATGATAGTTCTATTTTTAGTTTTGTACAGAACCTCCATACTGTTCCCCATAGCGGCTGTACCAATTTATATTCCCACCAACAGTGCAAGAGTGTTCCCTTTTCTCTGCACCCTCTCCAGCATTTATTGTTTGTAAATTCTTTGATGATGGCCATTCTGACTGGTGTGAGGTGATACCTCATTGTAGTTTTGATTTACGTTTCTCTAATGATTAGTGATGTTGAGCATTTTTTCACGTGTTTGTTGGCAATATGTGTATCTTCTTTGGAGAATTGTCTATTTAGGTCTTCTGCCCATTTTTGGATTGGGTTGTTTGTTTTTCTGATATTGAGTTGCATGGGCTGCTTGTAAATTTTGGAGGTTAATCCTTTGTCAGTTGCTTCATTTGCAAATATTTTCTCCTATTCTGAGGGATGTTTTTTCATCTTGCTTATGGTTTCCTTTGCTGTGCAAAAGCTTTTAAGTTTCATTAGGTCTCATTTGTTTATTTTTGTTTTTATTTCCATTTCTCTAGGAGGTGGGTCAAAAAGGATCTTGCTGTGATTTATGTCATAGAGTGTTCTGCCTATGTTTTCCTCTAAGAGTTTGATAGTGTTTGGCTTTACATTTAGGTCTTTAAACCATTAGAGTTTATTTTTGTATATGGTGTTAGGGAGTGTTCTAATTTCATTTTTTTACATGTAGCTGTTGAGTTCTCCCAGCACCACTTATTGAAGAGGCTGTCCTTTCTCCACTGTACATTCCTGCCACCTTTATCAAAGATAAGGTGTCCATATGTGTGTAGGTTTATCTCTGGGCTTTCTATCCTGTTCCATAGATCTATAGTTCTGTTTTTGTTCCAGTACCATACTGTCTTGATTAATGTGGCTTTGTAGTACAGTCTGAAGTCCCGGAGCCTGATGCCTCCAGCTCCGTTTTTCTTTCTCAACACTGCTTTGGCTATTCAGTGTCTTTTCTGTTTCCATACAAATTGTGAATTTTTTTGTTCTAGTTCCGTGAAAAATGCTATTGGTATTTTGATAGGGATTGCACTGAATCAGTAGATTGCTTTGGGTAGTAGAGTCATTTTCACAGTGTTGATTTTTCCAATCCAAGAACATGGTATACCTCTCCATCTGTTTGTATCATATTTAATTTCTTTCATCATTGCCTCATATATTTCTGCAAGCAGGTCCTTGGTCTCCTTAAGTAGGTTTATTCCTAGGTAATTTATGCTTTTGGTTGGAATGGTAAATGGGAGTGTTTCCTTAAATTCTCTTTCAGATTTTTCATCGTTAGTGTTTAGGAATCCAAGACATTTCTGTGCATTAATTTTGTACCCTGATACCTTACCAAATTCGTTGATTAGCTTTAGTAGCTTTCTGGTAGCATGCTTTGGATTCTCTATGTATAGTAGCATGACATCTGCAAACAGTGAGAGCTTTACTTCTTCTTTTCTTATTTGGATACATTTTATTTGTTTTTCTTCTTTTATTGCTGTGGCTAAGTCTTCCAAAACTATGTTGAATAATAATGGTGAGAGTGGACAACGTTGTATTGTTCCTGATCTTAGTGGAAATGGTTTCAGTTTTTCACCATTGAGAAAGATGTTGGCTGTGGGTTTGTCATATATGGCCTTTATTATGTTGAGGTAAGTTTCCTCTATGCCTACTTTCTGGAGGGTTTTTATCATAAATGGGTGTTGAATTGTGTCAAAAGCTTTCTCTGCATCTACTGACATGATCATATGTTTTTTTTTTCCTTCAGTTGGTTAATATGCTTGATCCCATTGATTGATTTACACATATTGAAGAATGCTTGCATTCCTGGGATAAACCCCACTTGACCTTGGTGTATGACACTTTCAATGTTCTGTTGGATTCTTTTTGCTAGTATTTTGTAGAGGATTTTTGCATCTATGTTCATCAGTGAAATTGGCCTGTAGTTTTCTTTCTTTGTGAAATCTTTGTCTGGTTTTCGTATCAGGATGTTTATCTGGTTTTGGTAGTGTTCCTCCCTCTGCTATATTTTGGAAGAGTTTGAGAAGGATAGGTGTTAGCTCTTCTCTAAATGTTTGATAGAATTCACCTGTGAAGCCATCTGGTCCTGGGCTTTTGTTTGTTGGAAGATTTTTAAGCAAAGCCTCAATTTCAGTGCTTGTGATTGGTCTGTTTATATTTTCTATTTCTTCCTGGTTCAGTCTCGGAAGGTTGTGCTTTTGTAAGAATCTGTCCATTTCTTCCAGGTTGTGCATTTTATTGGCATATAGTTGCTTTTAGTAATCTCTCATGATCCTTTGTATTTCTGCAGTGTCAGTCATTATTTCTTTTTTTTCATTTCTAATCCTATTGATTTGAGTCTTCTCCCTTTTTTTCTTGATGTGTCTGGCTAATGGTTTATCAATTTTGTTTATCTTCTCAAAGAACCAGCTTTTACTTTTATTGATCTTTGCTCTCATTTCCTTCATTTCTTTTTCATTTATTTCTGATTTGATCTTTATGATTTATTTCCTTCTGCTAACTTTGGGGTTATTTTTGTTCCTCTTTCTCTAGTTGCTTTAGGTGTGAATTTAAGTTGTTTATTTGAAATTTTTCTTTTTTCCTTTTTTTTAATTTTTATTTTTGTTGTGTTGGGCCTTCGTTTCTGTGCAAGGGCTTTCTCTAGTTGTGGCAAGCAGGAGCCATTCTTCATTGCAGTGTGCGGGCCTCTCACTATCACGGTCTCTGTTGTTGTGGAGCACAGGCTCCAGATGCGCAGGCTCACAAGTTGTGGCTCACGGGGCTAGTTGCTCCACGGCATGTGGAATCCTCCCAGACCAGGGCTCGAACCCATGTCCCCTGCATTAGCAGGCAGATTCTCAACCACTGCACCATCAGGGAAGCCCTGTTTCTTGTTTCTTGAGGTAGGATCCTATTGTTATAAACTTCCCTCTTAGAACTGCTTTTGCTGCATCCCATAGGTTTTGGGTCATCGTTTTTTCATTGTCATTTGTTTCTAGGTATTTTTAATTTCCTATTGGATTTCTTCAATGATCTCTTGTTTATTAAGTAGTGTATTGTTTAGCCTCCATATGTATGTATTTTTTACAGAATTTTTTCTGTAATTTATATCTAGTCTCATAGCATTGTGGTCGGAAAAGATACTTGATATGATTTCAATTTTCTTAAATGTACCAAAGGTTGATTTGTGACCCAAGATATGATCTATCCTGGAGAATATTCCATGAGAACTTTAGAAGAAAGTGTATTCTGTTGTATCGGATGGAATGTACTATAAATATCAATTAAGTCCATCTTCTTTAGTTTATCATTAAAAGCTTGTGTTTCCTCATTTATTTTCATTTTGGATGATCTTTTCATTCATGGAGGTGTTAACATCCCATACTATTATTGTGTTAGTGTCAATTTCTAATTTATGGCTGTTAGCATTTGCCTTATGTATTGAGGTGCTCTTAGGTTGGGTGTATAAATATTTACAATTGTTATATCTTCTTCTTGGATTGTTCCCTTGATCATTCTGTAGTGTCCTACTTTGCCTTTTGTAATAGTCTTTATTTTAAAGTCTATTTTGTCTGATATGGGAATTTCTATTTCATATTTCTTTTGATTTCCTTTTGCATGGAATTTCTTTTTCCATCCCCTTGCTTTCAGTCTTTATGTGTCCATAGGTCTGAAATGTGTCTCTTGTAAACAGCACATATATGGGTCTTGTTTTGTATCCATTCAGCCAGTCTGTGTCTTTTTGATGGAGCATTAATCTGTTTACATTTATGGTAGTTATCAATATGTATGTTCCTATTAACATTTTCATAATTCTTTTGGATTTGTTATTGTAGGTCTTTTCCTCCTCTTGTGTTTCCTGCCTAGAGAAGTTCCTTTAGCATTTGTTGTAAAGCTGGTTTGGTGGTGCTGAAGTCTCTTAGCTTTTGCTTCTCTGTAAATGTTTTAATTTCTCCATCAAATCTGAATGAGATCCCTTCTGGATAGAGTAATCTTGGTTGTAGGTTTTTCCCTTTCATCAGTTGAAATATGTCCTGCCTCTCCTTTCTGGCTTTCAGAGTTTCTGCTGAAAGATCAGCTCTTAACCTTATGGGGATTCCCTTGTATATTATTTGCTGTTTTTCCCTTGCTGCTTTTAAGACTTTTTCTTTGTATTTAATTTTTGATAGTTTGATTAATATGTGTCTTGGTGTTTTTCTCCTTGGATTTGTCCTGTATGGGACTCTCTGCACTTCCTGGACTTGATTAACTATTTCCTTTCCCATATTAGGGAAATTTTCAACTATAACCTCTTCAAATATTTTCTCAGTCCCTTTCGTTTTCTCTTCTTCCTTTTGGACACCTATGCTTTGAACATTTGTGCATTTAATATTGTTCCCGAGGTCTCTGAGACTGTCCTCAATTCTTTTCATTCCTTTTTTTTTATTCCACTCTGCAGTAGTTATTTTCACTACTTTATCTTCCAGGTCACTTATCCATTCTTCTGCCTCAGTTATTCTGCTATTGATTCCTTTTAGAGAATTTTTAATCTCATTTATTGTGTTGTTCACCATTGTGAACAATGGTATATCTCTCCATCAATCTATATCATGTTTAATTTTTTTCATCAGTGTCTTATAATTTTCTTCATACAGGTCTTTTGTCTCTTAGGTAGGTTTATTCCAAGATATTTTAATTTTTTTTGTTGTTGCAATGGTAAATGGGAGTGTTTTCTTGATTTCACTTTGATTTTTCATCATTAGTGTACAGGAATGCCAGAGATATCTGTGCATTAATTTTGTATCCTGCATCCTTACAGAATTCATTGAGTAGCTCTTGTAGTTTTCTGGTAGCATCTTTAGGATTCTCTATGTATAGTATCGTGTCATCTGCAAACAGTGACAGCTTTACTTCTTCTTTTCCGATTTGGATTCCATTTATTTCCTTTTCCTCTCTGATTCCAGTGGCTAAAACTTCCAAGACTATGTTGAATAAGCGTGGTGAGAGTGGGCAACCTTGTCTTGCTCCTGATCTTAGTGGAAATGCTTTCAGTTTTTCACCATTGAGGATGATGTTGGCTGTGGGCTTGTCATACATGACCTTTATTATGTTGAGGAAAGTTCCCTCTATGCCTACTTTCTGCAGGGTTTTTATCATAAATGGGTGTTGAATTTTGTCAAAAGCTTTCTCTGCATCTATTGAGATGATCATATGGTGTTTCTCCTTCAATTTGTTAATATGGTTTATCACATTGATTGTTTTGTGTATATTGAAGAATCCTTGCACTCCTGGAATAAACCCCACTTGATCATGGTGTATGATCCTTTTAATGTGCTGTTGGATTCTGTTTGCTAGTATTTTGTTGAGGATTTTTGCATCTATGTTCATCAGTGATATTGGGCTGTAGTTTTCTTTCTTTTTGACATCCTTATCTGGTTTTGGTATCAAAGTAATGGTGGCCTCATAGAATGAATTTGGGAGTGTTCCTTCCTCTTCTATATTTTGGAAGAGTTTGAGAAGGATAGGTGTTAGCTCTTCTCTAAATGTTTGATAGAATTCGCCTGTGAAGCCATCTGGTCCTGGGCTTTTGTTTGTTGGAAGATTTTAATCACAGTTTCAATTTCAGTGCTTGTGATTGGTCTGTTCATATTTTCTATTTCTTCCTGATTCAGTCTTGGCAGGTTGTGCATTTCTAAGAATTTGTCCATTTCTTCCAGGTTGTCCATTTTTTGGCATAGAATTGCTTGTAGTAATCTGTCATGATCTTTTGTATTTCTGCAGTGTCACTTGTTACTTCTCCTTTTTCAGTTCTAATTCTATTGATTTGAGTCTTCTCCCTTTTTTTCTTGATGAGTCTGGCTAATGTTTTATCAATTTTGCTTATCTTGTCAAAGAACCAGCTTTTAGTTTTATTGATCTTTGCTCTCGTTTCCTTCGTTTCTTTTTCATTTATTTCTGATCTGATTTTTATGATTTCTTTCCTTCTGCTAATTTTGGGGTTATTTTGTTCCTCTTTCTCTAATTGCTTTAGGTCCAACGTTAGGTTTTTTATTCGAGATGTTTCCTGTTTCTTATGGTCGGCTTGTATTGCTATAAACTTCCCTCTTAGAACTGCTTTTGCAGCATCCCATATGTTTTGGGTCGTCATGTCTCCATTGTCATTTGTGTCTAGGTATTTTTTGATTTCAACTTTGATTTCTTCAGTGATCACTTCGTTATTATGTAGTGAATTGTTTTGCCTCCATGAGTTTGCATTTTTTACAGAATTTTCCTGTAATTGATATCTAGTCTCATGGCCTTGTGGTCGGAAAAGATACTTGATACAATTGCAATTTTCTTAACTTTACCAAGGCTTGATTTGTGACCCAAGATATGATCTATCCTGGAGAATGTTCCATGAGCAGTTAAGAAAAATGTGTATTCTGTTGTTTTTGGACGGAATGTCCTATAAATATCAATTAGGTCCATCTTGTTTAATGAATCATTTAAAGCTTGTGTTTCCTTATTTATTTTCATTTTGAATGATCTGTCCATGGGTGAAAGTGGGTTGTTTAAGTCCCTTACTATGTATGTGTTACTGTCAATTTCCCCTTTTATGGCTGTTAGTATTTGCCTTATATATTGACGTGTTCCTGTGTTGGGTGCATAATTATTTACAATTATTATATCTTCTTCTTAGATCGATCCCTTGATCATTATGTAGTGTCATTCTTTGTCTCTTGTAATAGTCCTTATTTTAAAGTCTATTTTGTCTGATATGAGAATTGCTACTCCAGCTTTCTTTTGGTTTCCGTTTGCATGGAATATCTTTTTCCAACCCCTTACTTTCAGTCTGTATGTATCTCTAGGTCTGAAGTAGGTCTCTTGTAGACAGCATATATATGGGTCTTGTTTTTGTATCCACTTAATCAATCTGTGTCTTTTGGTGGGAGCATTTAGTCCATTTACATTTAAGGTAATTAT
This sequence comes from Monodon monoceros, assembly GCF_005190385.1. Lineage (NCBI taxonomy): Eukaryota > Metazoa > Chordata > Mammalia > Artiodactyla > Monodontidae > Monodon > Monodon monoceros. The sequence continues at coordinate 76,162,273 of NW_021703779.1, read as the reverse complement.
TGATATGTATGTTCCTATTCCCATTTTCTAAATTTTTGGGGGTTCATTATTGTAGGTCTTTTCCTTCTCTTGTTTTTCTTGCCTAAAGAAGTTCCTTTAGCAGTTGTTGTACAACTGGTTTGGTGGTGCTGAACTCTCTCAGCTTTTGCCTGTCGGTAAAGATTTTAATTTCTCCATCAAATCTGAAAGATATCCTTGCTGGGTAGAGTAATCGTGGTTGCAGGTTTATCTCCTTCATCACTTTAAATATGTCCTGCCAGTCCCTTCTGGCTTTCAGAGTTTCTGACGAAAGATCAGCTGTTAACCTTATGGGGATTTCCTTTTGTGTTATTTGTTGTTTTTCCCTTGCTGCTTTTAGTATGCTTTCTTTGTATTTAATTTTTGACAGTTTGATTGATATGTGGCTTGGCATATTTCTCCTTGGATTTATCCTGTATGGGACTCTCTGTGCTTCCTTGACTTGATTAACTATTTCCTTTCCCATCTAAGGGAAGTTTTCAACTATAATCTCTCCAAATATTTTCTCAGTCCCTTTCTTTTTCTATTCTTTTTCTGTAACCCCTCTAGTTCGAATATTGGTGCGTTTAATGTTGTCCCAGAGGTCTCTGAGACTGTCCTCAGTTCTTTTCATTCTTTTTCCTTTATTCTGCTCTGCAGTAGTTATTTCCACTATTTTATCTTCCAGGTCACTTATCCTTTATTGTGCCTCAGTTATTCTGCTATTGATCCAATCTAGAGTATTTTTAATTTCATTTATTGTGCTGTTCATCGTTGTTTGTTTCATCTTTAGTTCTTCTAGGTCCTTGTTAAATGTTTCTTGCAATTTTTCTATTCTATTTCCAAGATTTTGGATCATCTTTAATATCATTATTCTGAATTCTTTTTCAGGTAGACTGCCTATTTCCTCTTCATTTGTTAGGTCTGGTGGGTTTTTAGTTTCCTACTAAATTTGCGGTGTGTTTTTCTGTCTTCTCATTTTGCTTATGTTACTGTGTTTGGCGTCTCATATTTGCAGGCTGCAGGATCGTAGTTCCCATTGTTTTTAGTGTCTGTCCCCAGTGTTTCAAGTTGGTTCAGTGGTTTGTGTAGGCTTCCTGTTGGAGAGGACTGGTGCTTGTGTTGTGGTGGATGAAGCTAGATCTTTTCTTTCCAGTGGGCGGGACCATGTCCAGTGGTGTCTTTTGGGGTGTCTGTGGACTTATTATGACTTTAGGCAGCCTTTCTGCTAATGGGTGGTGTAGTGTTCCTGTTTTGCTAGTTGTTTGGCATAGGTTGTCCAGCACTGTAGCTTGCTGGTCGTTGATTGAAGCTGCATGCTGGCGTTGAGATGGAGATCTCTGGGAAATTTTCACCATTTGATATTATGTGGAGCTGGGAGGTCTCTTGAGGACCAGTGTCCTGAAGTTGCCTCTCCCACCTCAGAGGAATAGTACTGACTCCTGCCTGCAGCACCAAGAGCCTTTCATCCACATGGCTCAGAATAAAAGGGAGAAAAATTAGAGAGAAAGCATTAGTAGAAGTAGGAAGAAAGAAAGAAAGAAAGAAAGAAAGAAAGAAAGAAAGAAAGAAAGGAAGGAAGAAAGAAAGAAAGGAAGGAAGAAGAAAAGAAGGAAAGAGGGAAAGAAAGAAAGAAAGCAGGGAGGGACGGAGGGAGGGATGGAGGGAGGAAGGAAGGAAGGAACGAAGGAGGGAAGGAAGGAAAAAAGAAAGAAGATAAAATAAAGTAAAATAAAGTAAAATAAAATAAAATACAATAAACTTATTAAATTAAAAATATAATTATTAAGAAAAATTTTTTTTTAAAAATGGATGGATAGAACCCTAGGAAAAATGGTGCAAGCAAAGTTATAGAGACAAAATCTCACACAGAAGCATAAACATACACACTCACAAAAAGAGGAAAAGGGGAAAAAATCATAAATCTTGCTCTCAAAATCCACCTCCTCAATTTGGGATGATTCGTTGTCTATTCATGTATTCCACAGATGCAGGGTACATCAAGTTGATTGTGGAGCCTCAATCCGCTGCTTCTGAGGCTTCTGGGAGAGATTTCCCTTTCTCTTGTTTGTTCTCACAGCTCCCAGGGGCTCAACTTTGGATTTGGCCCCGCCTCTGCGTGTAGGTTGACGCAGGGCCTCTGTTTTCGCTCAGAAATGACGGGGTTAAAGGAGCCTCTGATTTGGGGGTTCTGGCTCATGCAGGCCTGGGGGAGCAAGGGGCACGGACTGCAGGGCGAGCCTGCAGCGGCAGAGGCTGGCATAACATTGCACCAGCCTGAGGCTTGCCGTGCCTTCTCCCAGGGAAGCTGTCCCTGGATCCCGGGAACCTGGCAGTGGCAGGCTGCACAGTCTCCCCAGAAGGGAGTTGTGGATAGTGAACTGTGCTCACACACAGGCTTCCTGGTGGTGGCAGCAGCAGCTTTAGCATCTCCTGCCCGTCTCTTGGGTCTGCGCTTTTAGCCATGGCTCGCGCCGCCCGTCCCTGGAGCTCCTTTAAGCAGCGCTCTTAATCCCCTCTCCTCACGCACCAGGAAACAAAGAGGGAAGAAAAAGTCTCTTGCCTCTTCAGCAGCTCCAGACCTTTTCCCGGACTCTCTCCCTGCTAGCCGTGGTGCACTAACCCCTTCAGGCTGTGTTCACGTCCCAAACCCCAGTCCTCTCCTTGCGCTCTGACCAAAGCCTGAGCCTCGGATCGCAGCCCCACCCACCCCGGTAGTGAGCAGACAAGCCTCTCTGGCTGGTGAGCACTGGGTGGCACTGATCCTCTGTCTGGGAATCTCTCCGCTTTGCCCCCCACACCCCTGTTGCTATGCTCTCCTCCACGGCTCCAAAGCTCCCCCTTCTGCCACCCACAGTCTCCGCCCACGAAGGGGCTTCCTAGTGTGTGGAAACCTTTCCTCCTTCACAGCTCCCTCCCACAGTTGCAAGTCCCATCCCTATTCTTTTGTCTCTGTTTTTTTCTTTTTTTCTTTTGCCCTACCCAGGTATGTGGGGGATTTCTTGCCTTTTGGGAGGTCTGAGGTCTTCTGCCAGCGTTCAATAGGTGTTCTGTAGGAAGTGTTCCACGTGTAGATGTGTTTCTGGTGTATCTGTGGGGAGGAAGGTGATCTCCGCGTCTTACTCTTCTGCCATCTTCCCCTCGTCCTCCCCTCCCTCTTGTGTCTCCTTGCCACCCTCCCTATCTCACCCATCTAGGTGGTCACAGGGCACTGAGCTGATCTCCCTGTGCTATGCGGCTGCTTCCCACTTGCTATCTATTTTACATCTGGTAGTGTATATGTGTGAATGTCACTCTCTCACTTCTTCCCAGTTTACCCTTCCCTCTCCCCATGTCCTCAAGTCCATTCTCTATGTCTGCATTTTTATTCCTGTCCTCACCCTAGTTTCTTTAGAACTTTTCTTTTTAATTCCATATATATATGTATATATATATATATGTATATATATATATATATATATATATATATATATATATATGTATACTTTAACTTCTTTATCCATTTATCCACTGATTGAAACTTAGGTTTTTTCCATGTCTTTGCTTTTGTCAGTAATGCTGCTATGAAAGTTGTTGTGCAGATATCTTTTCCAGTTATTGTTTCCATTAGATTTACATACATTTCCAGAAGTGAAACTGCTGAATCACATGGTAGTTCTGTTTTTAACATTTTGGCGATCCTCTATACTGTTATTCATAGAGGCTGTACTAGTTAAGAATCCTACCAACAGTTCACAAGTGTTCCCTTCAAATCCTAGCCAGAATTTGTTATCTCTTGTCTTTTATGATGGCTATACTAACAGGTGTGAAGTGATATCTCATTGTGTTTATGATTTCCACTTTCCTAATGACTAGTAATGTTGATCATCTTTTCATGTACCTGTTGGCCATTCATATATCTTCTTTCAAAAAATATATATTCAGGGCTTTTGCCCATTTTAAAATTAGATTATTTTTCCTTTTGCTATAGACTTGTATGTGGTCTTTATATATTTTGGATACTAACCACTTAGTCTTAGTGTTGAGATGGAAATCTCTGGGAGAGCTCTTGCTGATTGATATTACATGGAGCTGGGAGGTCTCTGGTGGACCAATGTCCTGAACTTGTCTCTCCCACCTCAGAGGCACGGGCCTGACACCTGGCCAGATCACCAAGAACCTGTCAGCCACATGGCTCAGAAGGAAAGAAAGAAAGAAAGAAAGAAAGAAAGAAAGAAAGAAAGAAAGAAA
>NW_021703779.1:76109910-76158036 GCF_005190385.1 Monodon monoceros | reverse complement strand
AAAGAAAGAAAGAAAGAAAGAAAGAAAGAAAGAAAGAAAGAAAGAAAAAAGAAAGAAAGAAAGAAAGAAAAAAGAAAAAAGAAAGAAAATAAAGTTATTAAAATAAAAATTATTAAACATAAAAAATTTAAAAAAAAAAAAAAGAAAGAAAGAAGAGAGCACACAAACCAAAAATCAAATCCACCAATGATAACAAGCACTAAAAACTATACTATAAACAATAAAAAAACAAAAAATAAACAGACAGACATAACCCTAGGACAAATGGTAAAAGCAAAGCTATACAGAGAAAATCACACAAAGAAGCAAACACATACACACAAAAAGAGAAAAAGGAAAAAAAAAAAAAAATATATATATATATACAAAAAAATAAGGAGGAAGAGAGCAACCAAATCAATAAACAAATCCACCAATGATAATAAACTCTAAATACTAAACTAAGATGAACATAGAGACAGGAAAAAATTAGATGCAGAAAGCAAACCCCAAGTCTACAGTTGCTCCCAAAGTCCACCTCTTAAATTTTGGGATTCGTTGTCTATCCAGGTATTCCACAGATGCAGGGTACATCAAGTTGATTGTGGAGATATAATCTGCTGCTCCTGAGACTGCTGGGAAAATTTTCCCTTTTTCTTCTTTGTTTGCACAGCTCCTGGGGCTCAGCTTTGGATTTGGCCCTGCCTCTGCATGTAGGTTGCCTTAGAGAGTCTGTTCTCCACTCAGACAGGACGGGGTTAAAGTAGCAGCTGATTCACGGCCTCTGGCTCACTCAGGCCTCGGGGAGGGAGGGGTACTGAATGTGGGGTGAGCCTGCAGTGGCAGAGGCCAGCATGATGTTGCAACACCTGAAGCACGCCGTGTGTTCTCCTGGGGAAGATGTCCCTGGATCACGTGACTCTGGCAGTGGTGGGCTGCACAGGCTCCCAGGAGGGGAGGTGTGGATAGTAACCTATGCTTGCACACAGGTTTCTTGGTGACTGCAGCAGCAGCCTTAGCATTTCATGCCCGTCTCTGGTGTCCACGCTGATAGCCGTGGCTCGCGCCTGTCTCTGGAGCTCGTTTAGGTGGTGCTCTGACTCCCCTTTCCTCATGCACCTCCAAAAAATGGTCTCTTGCCACTTAGGCAGGTCCAGACATTTTCCCGGACTCCTTCCTGGCTAGCTGTGGTGCACTAGCCCCCTTCAGGCTGTGTTCAGGCAGCCAACCCCAGTCCTCCCCCAAAGATCTGACCTCCGAAGCCCTAGCCTCAGCTCGCAGCCCCCACCCACCCTCGCGGGTGAGCAGACAAGCCTCTCAGACTGGTGAGTGCTGGTAGGCACCGATCCTCCATGTGGGAAACTCTCCACTTTGCCCTCTGCACCCCTGTTGCTGTGCTCTCCTCTGTGGCTCTGAAGCTTCTCCCCCGCCACCCAGCCTCCGTCTCTGCCAGTCAAGTGGCTTCCTAGTGTGTGGAAACTTTTCCTCCTTCACAGCTCCCTCCCCGAGGTGCAGGTCCCATCCCTATTCTTTTGTCTCTGTTTTTCTTTTTCTTTTGCCCTACCCAGGTACGTGGGGAGTTTCTTGCCTTTTGGGAGGTCTGAGGTCTTCTGCCAGCATTCAGTAGGTGTTCTGTAGGAGTTGCTCCACAGATAGATGCATTTCTGATGTATTTGTGGGCAGGAAGGTGATCCCCATGTCTTACTCCTCCACCATCTTGAAGGTCTCCCCTCTACTTTTGAACTTTAAAATAAGGAACACCTTGGACTGTACCCATGGAATGCAATCTGGTGATAGGTATCAATGATAATTAAAATTAATAACTTTGCCTTAAAATTGAAGAACATATCTTGATAGCCAAACTGATAGCATATATTTAAAAAAAAACCTGGGGCTTCCCTTGTGGTGCAGTGGTTGAGAGGCCACCTGCCGATGCAGGGGACATGGGTTCATGCCCCGGTCTGGGAGGATTCCACATGCCACGGAGCGGCTGGGCCCATGAACCATGGCCACTGAGCCTACGCGTCCGGAGCCTGTGCTCCGCAACGGGAGAGGCCGCAACAGTGAGAGAACCGCGTACCACGAAATAAATAAATAAATAAATGAAAATTAAAATAAATAAATAAATAAAACCTGAAAATTACTCTACTTTCACATCTCTCAGGATACAATCAATATTTATAAAAAGCTAGCTTGGCTCAATACAACCCTTCTCATACTTCTCTCATTGCATAATCTTTCACATTACTGTTGAATCACTTGATTTCAAAATTGTATTGGCTTACTTACATGCAAATTTGAGCAATCTAATGAAACACAGACATGTGGTAATGCACCAGAAGATACACATAGATAAACATACACAGGGTTGTTAAGGAAAGTATATATGTAAATTGAAGGACTTCCAAGAATGCTCCCTTTTGTCCATTGGTCAAATAATAGTACAAATCAGATGGTCAGATGATAGTACAAATGCTTTATGTGCAAGCTGATATTCTTCACAAATTTCTTGATTGAGGCTGGAAAAAAATATAAATAGCTGGGAGCACAACTTAGGCTTAAAAATGGATTAGAGTATATAAATTCTAATTATTTAAAAAATTAGGCTGTTATTTAAGGAATCAGTTTTCTTTTTTAGTTCTTGTCATTTGAGGTGGCTAAGAGCATAATAACTTTATCATATTAAAAAAGTTTCTTATTTTAGATGACAAAATTTTCACTCTGGAAACCTGATAGATAACAATTCCTCAAGGCCAATTAATTGTGAAAGTAAAAGAAATGGTGAATTCTTTCAAAACAATTTCAATTTCTGGTATTATGCCTCTATTTAAAGAAGAGAATGAATACACAGCTTTACCTCTCTCAGTTTTTTCCATAGGCATTTATTTTATAATTATGAAACAATTGTCTGGATGTTAGTAAACCAATCCATGGCTCATTTTTACATCTAATATGAGAGGCAACTAGTGTTATTTTTAAACTTTCAACATATACAACATCTTGGGCTGCAAATCAGTGAACTATTTTTGTCGATTTCCCATGTTCCAGAAGAGTCAAGCAGAAGCTGAGGAGCCAGTAGCATATATTAAATGCCAAATTCATATGGTATAGACAGTATTTTTACTATTTACACTACTCTCAAGACGTTTGTGGAAATTATATACATATTCATAGATATTTATAGCTATAAGTTTAATCATAAAAATCCCACATAATCATTTTATGGAAAATATGTTAATTTTTATTTAAACATATTTTTCTCAGAATTATCAAAAGTGACTGTATTTTGCATTTAGGAATAGGTTAAAAATAATATAGATAGAGGTTTAGATCTCATTTTGGTGTTAGTTAACTATACAGAGCAAGGGTCAGCAAACTTTTTCTGTAAAAGGCCAGACAGTAAATATTTTAGGCTTTGTGGGTCATAGGGTCACTGTCACAGCTTCTCAACTCTACATGTGTGATAAGAAAGTGATCACAGATAATAGTAAATAAATGAGTGTGGTGGTATTCCAATTAAACTTTATTTACAAAACAGAAAGCAGGTGGGATTTGTTCTGTGGGCTGTAGTTTGCCAATATTCCTACTATAGCATATTATTTCCTGATCTAACAGGTAAAGCTTGAGTTAAGAGCTGCTGAGGGGTTATCAAGCATTTAAAGACAAGGTATTTACCTAGGATTCCCTAGGAATACAGGACCTGACTTTTGGTAATATGAAGTCAGGCATCTTTTTAAGAGAAAGAACAACAAGGGAAAATTCTGCTTACTATCTCACTAAGTTTCTCACTTGTGCTTTCTCTTAGAGCTCCCAACAAAGCCATCATGCATATTTCTAAAAGAAGATTATTTACTTAATTCTGAAATAAATATTCTTTAGGCACAGTTAGTGTGTGGGACAAGATAGGTGCTGTGAGCATATAGATGATGTTGCAAAGGAAAGACTTTCAGTGGTAATTAAGACACAAATTAATCTATTACAACAGTTTCCTAAAAATTACAATTCTCAGTCATTTTCTTTGTATTTTACTTTTGATTATCTTAACTTACAGACTTGGTCCTTATTCAATAGAGAGATGATTTATACATATAAAAGTGTCATACATGTGGTAGGTACAAACTGTCTACCAAAATATTATAACAGAACACTCTATAATTTATCATCAATTAATTAATTGTGTAGGTAGACCTATAACAAACATTTTTTTATCTCATGTTACTATTTTAAAAAATTGTTGACACTATAGTCAGTTTTGGCAAATTTAAAATGAAATATATGCCAAATGTCAGGTATAACTTACAGAAAATATATTTTTCTTATTCCCTTAGTTCATTTATTTTTATTAGGATATTGTTTTTACTTCACACTCAGCAAAATAAAACTCGCTATACAGCATATATAACTTTCAGTACCAGAAAATTTGTCTTTTCCTCTGCTTTTGGTTAAAAAAATCCCAAACATTCATCAAATGTAACTCATGAGAATGAAGAGGAAAATTTTTGAATGTGTATAATTTAGAGGAGAGGGGGCTTAGTTTACAAATGCATACTGAAAGGAAAGTCAAGGGGAGAGTATTCTAGAAGTAAATGATGAAAAAGCCAGATTTCCTCATGTTAAATATCTTCTACTGGAAATAAATGGAAAAGAAGGGGCAAAACATCCTTACAGGAGAATTCCAAATAATATTTATAGATACTCATCCCCTGGGAGGGGAAACTTAATCCTTCTCCCTGGCTGGAGTGTAAGCTGGACATAATGACTGGCTTCCAAAGAGGAGAGAATATAAAGAGTGTAATAGTAATGTAATAGTGGAGAAAATTGTAGATGCCACCTTGACAAAGTGGTCAAGATTTTCATCACCAGGATTAAGTCATATTAATATCATGTACCCCCAATATGATGTGGGTCCTCACACTGTAACCCCAGTCTAATCATGAGAAAAATACCAGACAAATCCAAATTGAGGGACATTCTAAAAAACAACTGACCAATACTCCTCAAAGACATCAAGATCATGAAAAAAAGGGAAGTCTGAGGAACTGTCAAAAACTGGAGAGAGATTAAGGAAACACAATGACTATATGCAATGTTATGTCCTGCGTGGGGTCCTTGCATAGAAAAGAGTAGATTTGTGGAAAAGTTCATAAAATGTGAATACATTCTGTAGTTTAGTTAATAGTGTTGTACCAAGTGGTGGTGCTTATGGTAGCCAAATGATGGGAGGCATGGGCTTGTCAAACCAGTCCAGTTATGGTGACCCAGCCAGCCAGCAGCTGAGTGGTGGTAATGGAGGCGGCTATGGTGGCCAGAGCAGCATGAGTGGATATGACCAAGTTTTACAGGAAAACTCCAGTGATTATCAATCAAACATTGCATAGGCAGCCAAGGAGCAGTGAACAGCAACTACTACAGTAGTGGAAGCCGAGCATCCATGGGATTGAATGGAATGGGAGGGATGTCTAGCATGTCCAGTATGAGTGGTGGATGGGGAATGTAATTGATCCTGGTCACTGACTCTTGGTCAACATTTTTAAAAAGGAAAACAAAACTTAAGTTTTAGCAGTTTTGCAATACAAATTTGTGGTTTGCTTACTCTAAGTGGAAATCAGGATTGTTTTAAAGGCTTAAGTTTCAGTATTTTTGAACATAAACATTCATTTAGGATGTAACAAGTTGAGTAATCTGTTACTGTTACTGTTAAATAATTTTCAGCTTTTCTCAAGTTAGTTATATTGTAGGATGTACTTAAGGTTAAAGCAATTGAATTATGTTAAATGTTGCTTACACCACATTACATTGAGCACTGTTTGGATGCATTGTTGAAAGACATGCTTTTTTGTGAAACTCAATGTAGGAGCTGTGTCTACAATTAAAAGTGAAACATTTGGCATATTTGTTAATTCTAGTTTCATTTAATAACCTCTATGGCATGTAAGTTTAAGCTTTTTTTTAAGTTAATGGGGAAAATTTGAGACGCAATACCAATACTTTAGGATTTTGGTCTTGGTGTTTGTATGAAATTCTGAGGCCTTGATTTAAATCTTTTCATTGTATTGTGATTTTCCTTTTAGGTGTATTGCACTAAGTGAAATTTGTTGACTAAATCTTCCTTTTAAAAACTGAAAAAAAATATTTTTTTAGTTTTGACAAATAACACAAGGTTATGTAAGATGTTAACGTTAGGGGAAGTTGGAAAAAGGGTATTTGAAATTATGTGTTCTATCTTTGCAACTTTTCTGTCAGTCTAAACATGCTCTGTCCAAACATATTTATTAATTAAAAATCTGCTATTGGGATCTATTACAATAAATAATTTTAACAAATATAAAAATATATAAAAGAAAATTCTTAAATATGTTCGAATGGATTGTAAAAATAAAGAAAATAAAACTTCATATTTTTATTACTAATATAATGAGTTTCTTGTTGCTATGATTTTTTCCTTTGAAAAGTTATTCTGTGAATTAGAGGTTTTGTTGTATTTAGGCTTAAAACTTCCTAATGAACTAATCATTATCATGCTACCTATAAAATACAAATTCCATAGTCCTACTTGATTTCAAATATATCCAAATATCCAAGGAAGATGGACTATTAATTAAGGATTCCATGTAATTCTTTTAATTTATTTACTTATTTTTCTTATTAGTTATCCATTTTATATACATCAGTGTATACATGTCAATCCCAATCTTCCAATTCATCACACCACAACCCCCACCCCTTGCCGCTTTCCCCCCTTGGTGTCCATATGATTTTTCTCTACTTCTGTGTCTCAGTTTCTGCTCTGCAAACTGCTTCATCTGTACCATTTTCTAGGTTCCACATATATGCGTTAATACATGATATTTATTTTTCTCTTTCTGAATTACTTCTGTATGACAGCCTCTAGATGCATCCACATCTCTACAAATGACCCACTTTCGTTTGTTTTTAGGGCTGAGTAATATTTCACTGTATATATGTACTATATCTTCCTTAACCATTCAGCTGTCGATGGTCATTTAAGTTGCTTCCATGACCTGGCTATTGTAAATAGTGCTGCAATTAACATGGGGGTGCATGTTGGTACATGCCTCTTTTTTTTTTTTTAAACATCTTTATTGGGGTATAATTGCTTTACAATGGTGTGTTAGATTCTGCTTTATAACAAAGTGAATCAGTTATACATATACATATGTTCCCATATGTCTTCCCTCTTGCGTCTCTCTCCCTCCCACTCTCCCTATCCCACCCCTCCAGGCTGTCACAAAGCACCGAGCTAATATCCCTGTGCCTTGCGGCTGCTTCCCCCTAGCTATCCACCTTACTACGTTTGTTAGTGTGTATATGTCCATGACTCTCTCTCGCCCTGTAAAAGCTCACCCTTCCCCCTCCCCATATCCTCAAGTCCTTTCTCCAGTAGGTCTGCGTCTCTATTCCCGTCCCACCCCTAGGTTCTTCATGACATCCTTTTTTTTCTTAAATTCCATATATATGTGTTAGCATACGGTATTTGTCTTTTTCTTTCTGACTTACTTCGCTCTGTATGACAGACTCAAGGTCTATCCATCTCATTACAAATAGCTCAATTTCATTTCTTTTTAAGGCTGAGTAATATTCCATTGTATATATGTGCCACATCTTCTTTATCCATTCATCCGATGATGGGCGCTTAGGTTGTTTCCATCTCCGGGCTATTGTAAATAGAGCTGCAATGAACATTTTGGTACATGACTCTTTTTGAATTTTGGTTTTCTCAGGGTATATGCCCAGTAGTGGGATTGCTGGGTCATATGGTAATTCTATTTGTAGTTTTTTAAGGAACCTCCATACTGTTCTCCATAGTGGCTGAACCAATTCACATTCCCACCAACAGTGCAAGAGTGTTCCCTTTTCTCCACACCCTCTCCAGCATTTATTGTTTCTAGATTTTTTGATGATGGCCATTCTGACTGGTGTGAGATGATATCTCATTGTAGTTTTGATTTGCATTTCTCTAATGATTAATGATGTTGAGCATTCTTTCATTTGTTTGTTGGCATTCTGTATATCTTCTTTGGAGAAATGTCTATTTAGGTCTTCTGCCCATTTTTGGATTGGGTTGTTTGTTTTTTTGTTATTGAGCTGCATGAGCTGCTTGTAAATTTTGGAGATTAATCCTTTGTCATTTGCTTCATTTGCAAATATTTTCTCCCATTCTGAGGGCTGTCTTTTGGTCTTGATTATGGTTTCCTTTGCTGTGCAAAAGCTTTGAAGTTTCATTAGGTCCCATTTGTTTATTTTTGTTTTTATTTCCATTACTGTAGGAGGTGGGTCAGAAAGGATCTTGCTGTGATTTATGTCATAGAGTGTTCTGCCTATGTTTTCCTCTAAGAGTTTGATAGTTTCTGGCCTTACATTTAGGTCTTTAATCCATTTTGAGCTTATTTTTGTGTATGGTGTTAGGGAGTGATCTAATCTCATACTTTTACATGTACCTGTCCAGTTTTCCCAGCACCATTTATTGAAGAGGGTACATGCCTCTTTTTGAATTATGATTTTCTCAAGGTATATGCCCAGTAGTGGGATTGCTGGGTCATATGGTAAATCTATTTTTAGTTCTTTAAGGAACCTCCGTACTGTTCTCCATAGTGGCTGTATCAATTTACATTCCCACCAACAGTGCAAGAGAGTTCTCTTTTCTCCACACCCTCTCCAGCATTTGCTGTTTGTAGATTTCCTGATGATGCCCATTCTAACTGGTGTGAGGTGATACCTCATTGCAGTTTTGATTCACATTTCTCTAATAATTAGTGATGTTGAGCAGCTTTTCATGTGCTTCTTTGCCATCCGTATGTCTTTTGTGGAGAAATGACTATTTAGGTCTTCTGCCCATTTTTTGATTGGGTTGTTTGTTTTTGTAATATTGAGCTGCATGAGCTCTTTATATATTTTGGAGATTAATCCTTTCTCTGATGGTTCATTTGCAAATATTTTCTCCCATTCTGAGGGTTGTCTTTTCGTCTTATTTATGGTTTCCTTTGCTGTGCAAAAGCTTTGAAGTTTCATTAGGTCCCATTTGTTTATTTTTCTTTGTATTTCCATTTCTCTAGGAGGTGAGTCAAAAAGGATCTTGCTGTGATTTATGGCATAGAGTGTTCTGCCTATGTTTTCCTTTAAGAGTTTTATAGTGTCTACTCTTAATTTAGGTGTTTAATCCATTTTGAGTTTATCCTTGTGTATGGTGTTAGGGAGTGTTCTAATTTCATTCTTTTATATGTAGCTGTCCAGTTTTCCCAGCACCACTTACTGAAGAGACTGTCTTTTCTCCATTGTATACCCTTTTCTCCTTTGTCATAGATTATTTGACCATATGTGCGCGGGTTTACCTCTGTGTCTTCTATTCTGTTCCATTGATCTATATTTCTGTTTTTGTGCCAGTACCATATTGTCTTGATTACTGTAGCTTTGTAGTATAGTCTTAAGTCAGGGAGCCTGATTCCTTCAGCTCTGTTTCTTTCCCTGAAGACAGCTTTGGTTTATCGAGGTCTCTTGTGTCTCTATACAAATTTTAAGATTTTTTGTTCTAGTTCTGTAAAAAATGTCATTGGTAATTTGATAGGGATTGCATTGAATCTGTAGATTGCTTTGGGTAGTATAGTCGTTTTCACAATATTGACACTTCCAATCCAAGAAAATGGTATGTCTCTCAATCTGTTGGTATCATCTTTAATTTCTTTCATTAGTGTCTTAATAGTTTTCTGCATAAAGTTCGTTTTTCTCCCTAGGTACGTTTATTTCTAGGTATTTTATTCTTTTTGTTGCAATGATAAATGGGAATGTTTCCTTAATGTCTCTTTCAGATTTTTCATCATTAGTATGTAGGAATGCAAGAGATTTCTGTGCATTAATATTGTATCCTGCAAATTTACCAGATTCATTGGTTAGCTCTAGTAGGTTTCTGGTGGCATTTTTAGGATTCCCTATGTATAGTATTGTGTCATCTGCAAACAGTGACAATTTTATTTCTTCTTTTCCAATTTGTATTCTTTTATTTCTTTTTCTTCTCTGATTGCTGTGGCTAGGACTTCCAAAACTAAGTTGAATAATAGTGGTGAGAGGGGATATCCTCTCTTGTTCATAATCTTAGAGGAAATGCTTTCAGTATTTCACTATTGAGAATGAGGCTTGCTGTGGGTTTGTCATATATGCCCTTTATTATGTTGAACTAGGTTCCCTCTATGCCCACTTTCTGGAGAGTTTTTATTATAAATGGGTGTTGAATTTTTCAAAAGCTTTTTCTGCATCTATTGAGATGATCATATGGTTTTTATTATTCAGTTTGTTAATATGGAGTTTCACATTGATTGATTTGCGTATACTGAAGAATCCTTGCATTTCTGGGATAAATTCCACTTGATCATGTTGGATGATCCTTCTAATGTGCTGTTGGATTCTGTTTGCTAGTATTTTGTTGAGTATTTTAGCATCTATATTCATCAGTGATATTGGTCTGTAATTTTCTTTTTTTGTAGTATCTTTGTCTGATTTTGGTGTCAGGGTGAAGGTGGCCTCATATAATGAGTTTGGGAGTGTTCATTCCTCTGCAAATTTTTGGAAGAGTTTGAGAAAGATGGGTGTTAGCTCTTCTCTAAATGTTTGATAGAATTCACCTGTGAGGCCGTCTGGTTCTGGACTTTTGTTTTTTGGAAGATTTTAAATCACAGTTTCAATTTCATTACTTGTGATTGGTCTGTTCATATTTTCTTTTTCTTCCTCGTTCAGTCTCGGAATGTTATACCTTTCTACGAATTTGTTCATTTCTTCCAGGTTGTCCGTTTTATTGGCATAGATTTGCTTGTCGTAATCTCTTAGGATGCTTTGTGTTTCTGAGGTGTCTGTTGTAACTTCTCCTTTTTCATTCCTAATTTTATTGATTTGAGTCATCTCCCTCTTTTTCTTGATGAGTCTGGCTAATGGTTTATGAATTTTGTTTATCTTCTCAAAGAACCAGCTTTTATTTTATTGATCTTTGCTACTGTTTTCCTTGTTTCTATTTCATTAATTTCTGCTCTGTTCTTTGATATCGTTCCTTCTGCTAACTTTGAGTTTTATTTGTTCTTCTTTCTCTAGTTCCTTTAGGTGTAAGTTTAGATTGTTTATTTGAGATTTTTCTTGTTTCCTGAGGTAGGCTTGTATAGCTATATACTTCCCTCCTAGAACTGCTTTTGCTGCATTGCATAGATTTTGAATCTTTGTGTTTCCATTGTCATTTGTTTCTAGGTATCTTTTTGATTTCCTCTTTGATTTCTTCAGTGATCTCTTGGGTTTTTAGTAATTTATAGTTTAGCCTCCATGTGTTCATGTTTTTTATGTTTTTTTTCCCTGTAATTCATTTCTTTTTTTTCCATCTGTTGAGAGACACTTGAGTTGTTTCCTATCTAAGCCACAATAGTCTTTCTTTTTTTTTTTAACATCTTTATTTGAGTATAATTGCTTTACAATGGTGTGTTAGTTTCTGATTTATAACAAAGTGAATCAGTTATACACATACATATGTTCCCATATGTCTTCTCTCTTGTGTCTCCTTTCCTCCCACCCTCCCTATCCTATCCCTCTAAGCAGTCAGAAAGCACTGATCTCCCTGGGCTATGCTCTGCTTCCCACTAGCTATCTATTTTAAGTTTGGTGGTGTATATATGGCCATGCCACTCTCTCACTTTGTCACAGCTTACCCTTCACCCTCCCCGTATCCTCAAGTCCATTCTCTAGTAGGTCTGTGTCTTTATTCCCTTCTTACCCCTAGGTTCTTCATGAATTTTTTTTTCTTAGAATCCATATATATGTGTTAGCATATGGTATTTGCCTTTCTCTTTCTGATTTACGTCACTCTATATGACAGATTCTACGTCCATCCACCTCACTACAAATTACTCAATTTCGTTTCTTTTTATGGTAGAGTAATACTCTGTTGTATATATGTGACACATCTTCTTTATCCATTCATTTGTTGATGGACACTTAGGTTGCTTCCCTGTCCTGGCTATTGTAAAAAGAGCTGCAATGAACATTGTGGTACATGACTCTTTTTGAATTATGTTTTTTTCAGGGTTTATGCCCAGTAGTGGGATTGCTGGGTCATATAGCAGTTCTATTTTTAGATTTTTAAGGAACCTCCATACTGTTCTCCATAGTGGCTGTATCAGTTTACATTGTCTCCAACAGTACAAGAGGGTTTCCTTTTCTCCACACCCTCTCCAGCATTTCTTGTCTGTAGATTTTTTGATGATGGCCGTTCTGACCAGTGGGAGAAGATATCTCTTTGTAGTTTTGATTTGCATTTCTCTAATAATTAATGATGTTGAGCATTCTTTCATGTGTTTATTGGCAATCTGTATATCTTCTTTGGATAAATGTCTATTTAGGTCTTCTACCCATTTTTGGATTGGGTTGTTTGTTTTTTTGTTATTGAGCTGCATGAGCTGCTTGTAAATTTTGAAGGTTAATCCTTTGTCAGTTGCTATATTTGCAAACATTTTCTCCCATTCTGAGGGTTGGCTTTTGGTCTTGTTTATGGTTTCCTTTGCTGTGCAAAAGCTTTTAAGTTTCATTAGGTACTATTTGTTTATTTTTTTTTAACTTCCATTTCTCTAGGAAGTGGGTCAAAATGGATCTTGCTGTGATTTTTGTCATAGAGTGTTCTGCCTATGCTTTCCTCTAAGAGTTTGATAGTGTCTGGCCTTACATTTAGGTCTTTAATCCACTTTGATTTTATTTTTGTGTATCCTGTTAGGGAGGGTTCTAATTTCATACTTTTATGTTTACCTGTCCTGTTTTCCCAGCACCACTTATTGTGAATGCTGTCTTTTCCCCACTGTATATTCTTGCCTCCTTTATCAAAGGTAAGGTGACCATATGTGCATGGGTTTATCTTTTGGCTTTCTCTCCTCTTTCGTTGATCTATATTTCTGCTTTTGTGCCAGTACCATACTGTCTTGATTACTGTAGCTTTGTAGTATAATCTGAAGTCAGGGAGCCTGATTCCTCCAGCTGCATTTTCATTCTCAAGATTGCTTTGGCTCTTCGGGGTCTTTTGTGTTTCCATAAAAATTGTGAAATTTTTTGTTCTCGTTCTGTGAAAAATGCCAGTGGTAGTTTGATAAGGATTGCATTGAATCTGTAGATTGCTTTGGGTGCTAGAGTCATTTTCACAATGTTGATTCTTCCAATCCAAGAACATCGTATATCTCTCTATTTATTTGTTTCATCTTTAATTTCTTTCATCAGTGTCTTATAATTTTCTGCATACAGGTCTTTTGTCTCCTTAGGTTGGTTTATTCCTCTATATTTTATTATTTTTGTTGCAATGGTAAATGGGAATGTTTTCTTAATTTCACTTTCAGATTTTTCATCATTAGTGTAGAGAAATGCAATAGATTTCTGTGCATTAATTAATTATGTGTCCTGCTACTTTACCCAATTCATTCATTAGCTCTAGTAGTTTTCTGGTAGTAACTTTTGGATTCTCTATGTATAGTATTGTGTCATCTGCAAACAGCGACAGCTTTACTTCTTTTCCGATTTGGATTCCTTTTATTTCTTTTTTCTTCTCTGATTGCTGTGGCAAAAACTTCCAGAACTATGTTGAATAATTGTGGTGTGAGTGGGCAACCTTGTCTTTTTCCTGATCTGAGTGGAAATAGTTTCAATTTTTGACCATTGAGGATGATGTTGGCTGTGGGTTTGTCATATATGGCCTTTATTATGTTGAGGAAAGTTCCCTCTATGGCTACATTCTGCAGGGTTTTTATCATAAAAGGGTGTTGAATTTTGTCAAAAGCTTTTTCTGCAACTATTGAGATGATCATATAGTTTTTCTCCTTCAGATTTTTATATGGTGTATCACATTGATAGATTTGCATATATTGAAGAATCCATGCATTCCTGGGAGAAACCCCACTTGATCATGGTGTATGATCCTTTCAATGTGCTGTTGGATTCCATTTCTTTTGCTCTGCCCAATATTCAGTGGGTGTTCTATAGGAGCACGTCCATGTGTAGTTGTATTTCTTATGTATCTGTGGGGAGCAAGGTGATCTCTGCATCTTACTATTCCACCAACTTCCACAACCTTTGGGTTCTCTTTGCTAGTGTTTTGTTGAGGATTTTTTCATTTTCGTTCATCAGTGACATTGGCCTGTAGTTTTCTTTCTTTGTGACATCTTTGTCTGGGTTTGCTATCAGGGTGATGGTGGCCTCATAGAATGAGTTTGGGAGTGTTCCCCCCTCTGATATATTTTGA
Organism: Monodon monoceros; assembly: GCF_005190385.1. Classification (NCBI taxonomy): domain Eukaryota; kingdom Metazoa; phylum Chordata; class Mammalia; order Artiodactyla; family Monodontidae; genus Monodon; species Monodon monoceros. Next base: position 76,143,794 of record NW_021703779.1, on the reverse strand, counting down.
AAGAGTTTGAGAAGGATAGGTGTTAGCTGTTTTCTAAATGTTTGATAAAATTTGCTTGTGAAGCCATCTGGTCCTGGGCTTTTGTTTGTTGGAAGATTTTTTTTTTTTTGCTGTACGCAGCCCTCTTACTATTGTGGCTGCTCCCATTGTGGAGCACAGGCTCTGGACACACAGGCTCAGCTGCCATGGCTCACAGGCCTAGCCATTCCATGGCATGTGGGATCTCCTGGACCAGGGCACGAACCCTTGTCCCCTGCACAGCAGGCAGACTCTCAACCACTGTGACACCTAGGAAGAACTTGTTGGCAGATTTTTAATCACAGTTTCAATTTCAGTCCTTGTCATTGGTCTGCTCATATTTTCTGTTTCTTCCTCGTTCAGTCTCAGAAGGTTTTACATTTCTAAGGATTTGTCCATTTCTTGCAGGTTGTCCATTTTATTGGCCTAGAGTTGTTTGTTATAATCTGTCATGATCCTTTGTATTTCTGCAGTGTCAGTTGTTACTTCTCCTTTTTCATTTCAAATTCTATTGATTTGAGTCTTCTCCCTTTTTTTCTTGATGTGTCTGGCTAATGGTTTATCAATTTTGTTTTTCTTCTCAAAGAACCAGCTTTTAGTTTTGTTGATGTTTGCCATCATTTCCTTCATTTTTTCTTCATTTATTTCTGATTTGATCTTTACAGTTTCTTTCTTTCTGCTAAGTTTGGGGTTTTTTTGTTCTTCTTTCTCTAATTGCTTTAGCTGTAAGGTTAGGTTGTTCATTTGAGATGTTTCTTGTTTCTTAAGGTAGGATTGTATTGCTATAAACTTCCCTCTTAGAACTGCTTTTGCTGCATCCCATAGGTTTTGGGTCATCATGTTTTCATTGTCATTTGTTTCTAGGTATTTTTTTAATTTTCTCTTTGATTTATTCAGTGATCTCCTGGTTATTATGTACTGTATTGTTTATCCTCAATGTGTTTGTATTTTTTTACAGATATTTTCCTGTAATTGATATCTAGTCTCATAGCATTGTTGTCAGAAAAGATACTTGATACAATTTCAATTTTCTTAAATTTACCAAGGCTTTATTTGTGACCCACGCTATGATCTATCCTGGAGAATGTTTATGAGCACTTGAGAAGAAAGTGTGTTCTGTTGTTTTTGGATCGAATGTCCTATAAATATCAATTAAGTCCATCTTGTTTAATGTGTCATTTAAAGCTTGTGTTTCCTTATTTATTTTCATTTTGGATGCTCTGTCCATTGGTGAAAGTGGGGGGTGAATGTCCCCTACTATGATTGTGTTATTGTTGATTTCCACTTTTATGGCTGTTAGTATATTCCTTATATATTGATGTGCTCCTATGTTAGGTGCATAAATATTTACCATTGGGATATCTTCTTCTTGGATCGATCCCTTGATCATTCTGTGGTGTCCTGCTTTGTCTCTTGTAATAGTCTTTATTTTAAAGTCTATTTTGTTTGATATGAGAATTGCTAATCCAGTTCTCTTTTGATGTTCATTGGCATGGAATATTTTTTACCATCCCCTCACTTTCAGTCTGTATATGTCCCTAGGTCTGAAGTGGGTCTCTTGTACACATCATATATATGGGTCATGTTTGTGTATCCATTCTGGCAGTCTATATCTTTTGGTTGGAGCATTTAATCCATTTACATTTAAGGTAATTATCATTATGTATGTTTCTGTTCCCCTTTTCTTAATTGTTTTGGGTTTGTTATTGTAGGTCTTTTCCTTCTCTTGTGTTTCCTGCCTAGAGAAGTTCCTTTAGCATTTGTTGTAAAGCTCGTTTGGTGGTGTTGAATTCTCTTAGCTTTTGCTTGTCTGTAATTTTTAAATTTCTCCTTCAAATCTGAATGAGATCCTTGCTGGGTAGAGTAATTTTGGTTGTGGTTTTTTTCTCCTTCATCACTTAAAGTATGTCCTGCCACTCCCTTCTGGCTTGCAGAGTTTCTGCTGAAAGATCACCTGTTAACCTTATGGGGATTCCCTTGTGTGTTATTTGTTGTTTTTCCCTTGCTGCTTTTAATATGTGTTCTTTGTATTTAATTTTTGATAGTTTGATTAATATGTGTCTTGGCGTTTTTCTCCTTGGATTTATCCTGTATGGGACTCTCTGTGCTTCCTGGACTTGATTAACTATTTTCATTCCCATATTAGGGAAGTTTTCAACTGTAATCTCTTCAAATATTTTCTCAGTCCTTTTCTTTTTCTCTTCTTCTTCTGGGACCCCTATACTTCAAATGTTGTTGCATTTAATGTTGTCCCAGTGGTCTCTGAGATTGTCCTCAGTTCTTTTCATTCTTTTTTCTTTATTCTGCTCTCCAGTAGTTATTTCCAATATTTTATCTTCCAGGTCACTTATCCGTTCTTCTGCCTCAGTTATTCTGCTATTGATCCCTTCTAGAGAATTTTTAATTTCTTTTATTGTGTAGTTCATCACTGTTCATTTTCTCTTTTTTCTTCTATGTAATTCAGTTCTAGTCTCATAGCATTTTGGTCAGAATAGATGCTTGATATGCTTTCAATTTTCTTAAATTTACTGAGGCTTAATTTCTGACCCAAGTTGTGATGTAACCTGGAGAATATTCCGTGCGCACTTGAGAAGAAAGTGTAATCTGCTGTTTTTGGATGGAATGTCCTATAAATATCAATTAAATCTATCTGGTATATTGTGTCTTTTTTATTGTGTTATTTAAAGCTTGTGTTTCCTTATTAATTTTCTGCTTGCATGATCTGTCCATTCGTGTAAGTGAGGTGTTCAAGTCCCCCTCTACTAACGTGTTACTGTCACTTTCCTCTTTTAGAGCTTTTAACAGTTGCCTTATATGTTGAGGTGCTCCTATGTTGGGTACATATATATTTATAATTGTTATATCTTCTTCTTGGTTTGATCCTTGATCATTATGTAGTGTCCTTCATTGTCTCTTGTAATATTCTTTATTTTAACGTCTATTTTATCTGATATGTGTATACTCCGGCTTTCTTTTGATTTCCATTTGCATGGAGTACCTTTTTCCATCCCCTCACTTTCAGTCTGTATGTGTCCCTAGGTCTGACGTGAGTCTCTTGTAGACATCATATATATGGGTCTTTTTTTTGTATCCATTCATCAAACCTGTGTCTTTTGGTTGGAGCATTTAATCAATTCACGTTTAAGGTAATTATCAATATGTATGTTCCTGTTACCATTTTCTTAATTGTTATGGGTTTGTTTCTGTAGGTCCTTTTCTTCTCTTGTATTTACCACTTAGAGAAGTTCCTTTAGCATTTGTTGTAGAGCTGGTTTGGTGCTGCTGAATTCTCTTAGCTTTTGCTTGTCTGTAAAGCTTTTGATTTCTCCATTGAATCTGAATGAGATCCTTGCTGGGTAAAGTAATCTTGGTTGTAGCTTCTTCCTTTTCATCACTTTCAATATATCATGCCAGTCCCTTCTGGCTTGTAGATCTTCTGCTGAGAAATCAGCTGTTACCCCAGTGGGAGTTCCCTTGTATTTTATCTGTTGTTTTTCCCTTGTTGCTTTCAATAATTTTTCTTTGTCTTCAATTTTTGCCAGTTTGATTACTATGTGTCTTGGTGTGTTTCTCCTTGGGTTTATCCTGCCTGGGACTCTCTGCACTTCCTGGACTTGGGTGGCTATTTCCTTTCCCTTGTTAGGGAAGTTTTTGACTATAATCTATTCAAATATTTTCTTGAGTCCTTTCTCTCTCTCTTCTTCTTCTGGGACCCCTATAATGCTAATATTGTTGCATTTAATGTTGTCCCAGAGGTCTATTAGGCTGTCTTCTTTTCTTTTCATTCTTTTTTCTTTATTCTGTTCTGCAGCAGTGAATTCCAGCATTCTGTCTTCCAGGTCACTTATCCGTTCTTCTGCCTCAGTTATTCTGCTATTGATTCCTTCTAGTGTATTTTTCATTTCAGTTATTTTATTGTTCATCTCTGTTTGTTTGTTCTTTATTTCTTCTAGATGTTTGTTAAACATTTCTTGCATCTTCTCGATCTTTGCCTCCATTCTTTTTCCGAGGTCCTGGATCATCTTCACTATCACTATTCTGAATTATTTTTCTGGAAGATTGCCTATCTCCATTTTATTTAGTTGTTTTCCAGGGGTTTTATCTTATTCCTTCATCTGGTACATAGTCCTCTGCCTTTTTGTCTTGTCTATCTTTCTGTGAATGTGGTTTTTGTTCCACAGGCTGCAGGATTGTAGTTCTTCTTGCTCCTGCTGTCAGCCCTCTGGTGGATGAGGCTTCTTCCATATAATTCTTATAACCAAATAAGTTTGTGTCACATTGGGGTACTTATTGCTTTTGTCAAAATGGTTTTGCACTCCCAGGCCCCAGTCATAGAGAATAGACTTAGTTGTATGTCAATCAGTCATAATCTTTTTTTTCTAAAGAGCCCTCTAACTTTTCAATATGTTATGTCAACTTTCCTCTTTCCATCTTCCATAATTCATTGAAAAAAATTTACTAAGTTCTGCCATGTGCCAGGTACTGTGTATGTGATAGATGATAAAAGAGGATCTCTGTTTTAATGGAGTTTATCACCTACTAGGGAAGATAGAGAGTAAATGAATAAATGGGTCCACAATTAATTAATAATAAGTCCTGAGAAGTATATTATACTTTAATCATAAACTGATGTAACATAAGAAGGTGCCCAGGAAAGGATTCTTTAAAGAACCAATTTCAAATCCACAATTTGATGGTGGTAGTAAGGTGGCATGAAAATGTATGCTTGGTGATTAGAAAATAAGTACTGGTGATGCACATGCAGTATGAATGTAGGTGGAAGGAAAAAATACCAATTTGAAAGAGGTAAAAACTTTATGCACACACAGAAATACACACAGACACATTCGAGCACCCATACACACCCATACACACAAACACACATACTAGTTTCTAGCTCAGAATGTCTCAAAAAGCCCTTTTGAAAAATCCTAATATGAAAACTAAATGTTAACAATATAATTTTTCATTTGGACATCTGCAATATAAAGGTCAGTAAAATTAATGTCCTGCAACATTGATATAATCATAAAAGGTAAAAGGTGATTCTATAGTAGATGATTTTTAAAATGCTCAACCTTTTGGGAACATATGATACCATTGACAGATAATTTTGAAGTTAATGGTTAAAAAATCTGAGAAGTAGTTTCTAATGGGTTGAATTATGTGCCCCTCAATCCTCAATTCATATGTTGAATTCCTAATCCCCTGTACTGTATTTGGAGATAGGGTCTTTAAAGAGGTAATTAAGGTAAAATGAAGATATATGGGTAGGTCCTAAGCCAATATGGCTATTATGTTTATAAGCAAACATTAGGAGACAGATAGACACAGAAGAAAGACATGTAAAGACACAGGGAGAAGATACCCATCTACAGCCAAGGAGAAAGGCTTCAGAAGAAATCAATCCTGCTAACACCTTGATTTTAGACTTCTATCCTCCAGAACTATGAGAAAATTAATTTCTGTTGTTTAAGCCACCCAGTCCGTGGTACCTTTTTGCAAAAGGCAGAGAAAACTATGGCTATGTTGAGGAATAATGCTAAAAATAGAAAGCATATTCAAATAAAACGGCATCAATTTACTGGATATTTGATTAAATGTCTGCTGCATTCTAAGTTGGCTACTGTCTCCTTATCTATTCTGGGTTTTCCAACTATGTTTAAGTGCTGTCCCAACTCTATCTTGTAAAGCAGAGGTCACAGACTGGTCTCCAATGGACCAAATATGTCCAATAGATGCATTAAATTTAGTTTATGTAGTGTTTTAGGAAGTTAGAATTATTTATCTATATTCCAAATAAAAATCCAAATTTCCATCTTCTAAAATAATCTATGATCAGCTGACCTGCATTCTCTCAGATCAACAACTAACTAGAGCTAGGAAGAGTCTTCTCTCTTTAGAAAGGACATTAGTTCTGTTTATAGTCTCTCTACCTATTAACTCTTAGATACTGAGGCAAGGTCAGTTTAGATTTATTTCTGCTTCATAATATCATGTAGCCTCCAAACATATTTGCGTTTATAAGACTTGGATAAATGACCTCTGGAGAAAGTAGTAACTAATTATGGACAGAGGAGAAGTATGGTGTATGACCAGGAGAGTATAGGAAAAAGCCCATGAAAGTGGAAAAGGGAGGAGACACATCTTGAGTTTTACAAGCTCTCCCTCTTCACATTGCATCATGTCACATTAACACTTCTCCCTCAGCTTCCTCTGTGTCTACATTATTCCCTGACCTCAGGGATAGGTTTTATTTTTTCAATTTAATTTTTTAATTTATATTGGAGTATATTGATTTACAATGTTGTGTTAGTTTCTGCTGTACAAAAAAGTGATTCAGTTATACATATACATATATCCATTCTTTTTCAGGTTCTTTTCCCATATAGGTTATTATAGAATATTGAGTAGAGTTCCCTGTGCTATACAGTACGTCCTTGTTGACACCTATCTTATATATACTAGTTTGTATATGTTAATCCCAAATTCCTAATTTACCCTCCCACCTGCGTTTCTCCTTTGGTGACCATAAAATTATTTTCTACTTCTGTGACTCTACTTCTGTTTTGTAAATAAGTTCATTTGTACTCTTTTTTTTAGGTTCCACATATAAGCTATATCATATATTTGTCTTCTTCTGTCTGACTTACTTCACTCAGTATGACAGTCTCTATGTCCAACCATGTTGCTGCAAATGGGATTATTTCATTCTTTTTCTGGCTAATATTCCATTGTATGTATATGTGTGTGTGTGTGTGTGTGTGTGTGTGTGTGTGTGTGTATATATATATATATATATATCACACCTTTTTTATTATGACTTTCTTCTTGCCCCTTTTATTTTTTTTAACTTTTTATTTTATATTGGAGTAAACTTGATTAACAATGTTGTGTTAGTTTCAGGTGTACAGCAAAGTGATTCAGTTATACATATACATGTATCTATTATTTTTCAAATTCTTTTCCCATTTAGGTTGTTACATAATACTGAGCAGCATTCCCTGTGCTATACAGTGTATACCACATTTTCTTTATCCATTCATCTGTCAATGGACATTTAGATTGCTTCCATGTCTTGGCTATTACAAATAGTGCTGCAATGAATATTGGGGTGTATGTATCTTTTTGAATTATAGTTTTCTCCAGATATATGTCCAGGAGTGGGATTACTGGATCATACAGTAACTCTATTTTTAGTTTTTAAGGAACCTCCATACTGTTTTCCATAGTCACTGTACCAATTTACATTCCCACCAAGAGTGTAGGAGGATTCCCTTTTCTCCACACCCTATCTAGCATTTATTATTTATAGATTTTTTGATGATGGCCATTCTGACTGGTGTGAGGTGATACCTCATTGTAGTTTTGATTTGCATTTATCTAATAATTAGTGATGTTAGGCATCTTTTCATGTGCTTTTTGGCCATATGTATATATTTGTAGAAATGTCTATTTAGATCTTCTGCCCACTTTTTCTTTTTTTTTTTTTTTGGTGGTATGCGGGCCTTTCACTGTTGTGGCCTCTCCTGTTGCGGAGCACAGGCTCTGGATGTGCAGGCTCAGCGGCCATGGCTCACGGGCCTAGCTGCTCTGCTTCTTCCCATTTTTTGATTGGGTTATTTGTTTTTTTGAAATAAAGCTGCATGAGCTGTTTGTATCAGGGATAGGTTTTAAATATTCTTCCATTGAATATAATAATTTCTGTAGATTTTTTATTGATGTTATAAGCAGAATAAATTCCATTTAAGAGGTTTTAAAGACTTTTTAAAAATGTAATCTTGAATTAACATTGAAATTTGCAAATACTTTTATTTTTTTAATCGATTGAGGTGATCATACATACTTTTTGTTTCCTATTGATGTGCTCATATAATTTTCTCCTATTTTTTTTGGACACATGGTGAATTAACTGATAATTAAATGTCAAATCAGTCCTGACTAGTAGGGATTAACACTGTGATGAATTATGCTTTTTATCTGTCACTATATTCAATTTGCTAGTATTTTCTTAAGAATTTTTGCATCTATTTAAATTATAGAGTTTGGTTTATTTATTTATTTTTTTCTTATAGTGTCCTTGTCAGGTTTTGGGATCAAGATTATGCTCTTCCCATTAAATAAATGTTATGAAGTATTCCCTTCTTTCCTATTCTCTGGAAGGGTTTTTCTGTATTCGTGTTATTTCTTCATTAAATATTTAGAAATAATCACCAACAAAGACATTTGGATCTGGGATATTCTCTGTGGAAAGATTTTGTAATGAAGAAGTTAATTTCTTTAATAGATTTTTGACTATTCATATCTTTCTTCTATTAGCTTTTATAGGTTGTAAATTTGAGGAATTTATTTCATCTAATTAAAGTTATTAGCAGAATGATGTTCATAATATGTCTTATCTTTATGATGTCTAAAGAGTCTGTAATTGCACTCATTTTTTTCATTCCTGAAATAAGGGATACTTTTTATCTCTTTTTTTCTTGATCAGTCACACTAGGTTATTAAATTGTACTAATTTTTTGAAGAATTAACTGTTTTAGGTATTCTCTATTTCACTTTTATTTCCTTTTTAATTTTCTAGTCTTATCTGTATTATTTCTCTGCCACTATGTTTCTTAAGTTTGTTTTGTTTTTCTATTTTCCTTAGATGGAAATTTAAATCATAATCTATTTCTCCTTTTAATTATTTTAGTTTTTGATTTATTTGTTTTGGAGTGATGTGATTGGGTTATAAAACATAAATTTTAATATTTCTGTACTGTAATGACTCTTTATCCTTTCTAATAAGGCTTCTTGATTAATATTTTCACTGGTTAAGAAATTCTACGTTGCCAGTTATGTTTTCAACCCTTTTATATGTCAATTTTGTTTTTGTCATCTTCCTTCTATTATTTCTATTGAGAAGTCTTTCCTCTGGCTTGTTATATTTATTTTGATAGTAATTTGTATTTTTCTATGTTTACTTTGCCTGCTTTTAATTTTTTTGTCTTTGGTTTTCAAAGAAGTTTTACTGTGATTTGCCTAAATGTGATTTTCTTTTTGTTAATGTTTCTTGGACTTTCCTGAACTTCCAGAATCTGTGGGACAATGTCTTTCATTGGTTTTGGAAATTTTACTTGCTATTATCTCCTTTGACTATTGCTTCTGTCATATTCTTTCCTTTCTTTCTAGGATTTCAATTTTATGCATGTTATTACACGTCTCGCTTAGCTGTTACTCTCTGTTCTGTTACTTGCTCTTTCTGTTCTACTCTTTGGGTATTTTCTATTTACTTGTGTTGAAGTTCATTAATACTGTGTTGTGCTGCCCAATCTGATATTAAACCCATGCACTGTATTCCTAATTACAGATATTATAAGTTTCAGTTTGGGGATGTCCTCTTTTTCTAAATTTTTATTTTATATTGCAGTATAGTTGGTTTACATTGTGTTAGTTTCAGGTGTACAGCAAAGTGATTCAGTTTTACATACACATATATCTATTCTTTTTCAAATTCTTTTGGGCTATCCTCTTGATCTTTACTTGTATCAAAAATCTCTGTTGAAATCCTCTGCCTTTCCATCCACCTCATCAGTCATCTAAAATAATTTTTATTTTACATATTAATTATAGTTATTTAAATTCCTTTCTTTCTAATTCTAGTATCTGCATCATGTATCTTCACCTCTTGTTTGCTTTTTCTATTGATTGTCTGCAATATTTTTCTGTCTCTGAACTTCTATCATTTTTAAATTGTATGCTAGGTATTATGTATACAGAACTATATTGGTTCTAGATTATTTTGTTTTTCACCAGAAAGAATTCTCCTTTTTCTTAGGAGAATTAGGGCTAATAACATGAGCTACTGATAACTTCAATCCAGCATTGAGATGATTGAGGGTGGGCTTCAGTTTGTGAGACTCTATCTACCCCTGGTTTTTCCTTGGTTATAGTTATGCCCTGTTTGGGCTTCCAATTGAGACTTTGGTGGGTCTCTGTCTCCTGGGTCCTCTAGAGATTCTATTTCTGTCCTTTAGATATTTTATCTTAGTTTGCTATCTCTGATTGCTTCAAAATCTGGCAAATGTCTTGAGGAAGAGAGTGGCAATCTACTTGGGAAAGTTTGTTTCCTATGCCCAGCAAAATTGGGAAGATTTTTCTCTGCCTTTTAGAAAATTTCTGCCTAGGTCCTCAGCCTCCTGAATTGCACTAGAATTAAGGAAATGTCTTTTGTTGAAACCTGATCATGTGTTCCAGTTTCCATCATTGTCCAATTTGTCATCCAAGCCAGCTGCAACTACTGAAAATTTTGCTAATTTTCCTTTCCTCCAGCAGGGGCACTCTGCCTAGGGGAGGTTGAAATGTGAGAAGTCTGATATATTGCTAGCACATGGAATGGGCATATGCCCTCTAGAGAAGTAATAGCTGGCATTTATCAACTCACCTTAGAAAACTTATTTCCTTACTTAGATTTTCGGTTCATGTAATCATCCTTGCTTCCACATCTCTCACATTCCTTTAAAATTATAATATTTAAAATTTATCAGGCTTTTCCTAGTTGTTGCAATAAGAGTATTAACATGCCACTGCAAAAATCTTATTGGGAAGCAGAAATCAAATCATGGATTTTTATGATTTTCACTTTTTTCAATAATAGGGTTTAAAAATATTATTTTTTAAAACGAGTTTTATATATAATAATCTTGTTTTTGAAAATGTCTTGCTTTTCCAGTAAACATTTGTTTTGGTGATCTATTTCTTATCTAAATGTTTTGGGGGAAAAAAGGAGGTTTTTTCCTTATTGGAAAAAAACCTTTAACCTTAAAAGATACATTCAGTTGTCTCATAGAGCAATCTTATATTTTGCTCTCCTTCTTTTTAAGTGAAAAAAAACATCACAACAACACCAAAAAATCTACATAACTTTTGTGAATCTATACAAACAAACAATAAAAACCAAAAGGACCCAGATATGTACAATTCAGTTTATCCTTAAAAATCCTTTTTTAAAATACTGGATATAAAGATGGATTAAAATAGTAAATGTTTATATTTTATCTATTTTTAAATTCTTATTATACATTTATGATAGGGCTCTTTTGCCCGGAGTTTAGAGAGAGTGCAAATTGTCACAAGGGATGCAGTCCTTATAGCAGAAATGTTCCTTGGCCTTTGGTCTAACTGCTTTACTCTGCTATTAATACCAGTAAAAAAATGGACAATGTAGTTCCTTACTGGAAAAGAATCTGATTTTTGATCAAACATGGGATTCCACAACGATTACAATAGTTATTTTCTTTAAGCTCAAGTCATTTCTTGCAACCAACACAAAGTCAAGCAGGAGTGGAAAATTCCAGCGTAGTCTCACCCGCTTAAACAGCTTGCTTGGCCTTCTTTCTAGATTCTAAACATTGATACACCAGCATGCATATTTTACTTTGTTATGAAATTACCCCTTGAGGACTTCCCTTCTCTTGACCTGTCTTCCTCGTGGATGCCATCGTGCTCCTCTGTTTTAACTCCTTCAAGTCCTTCCTTATTGCTCCTTTGTCCTTTGTTAAGGTTTCTAAGGTTTTAGTTATGTCTTGTTTTACTCTGGACACCGCTTGAAAAGCTTCTATTTTTGAAGAATAGCTGCTACAAGCTACATGGTGGACTACTACATAGCTTAAGACTTGGATACTTTTTTAAAAAGAATATCTGTATTTTTTACTTTTGTAGTTTCATTATGAAAATCTTACTCCTGTTATCCTAGCTTGGTATATGGTAGAGCCTAGATTGGAAGTAGATACATCTCTTAGGAAATTGGTTTGGGGACAGATAGTAGGGAGGGAAAAAATGTTCTGTCACACTTAGAGTTGATCTAATTTGTCACAGGTAGAAGTTGTTAGCAAATAGATTTTTGTCTTGATAGATTAGCTGCATGCAGGATGATAATGTTAACAGAAATTTCTATGGCTACCTAAAAATTACCTGCCATTCATTCATTACTAATCATTGATTCTTTGTTATCCTTTGTTAAACTCACCCTTACTTGACTTTATTTACTACATATTAGAGAATGTAGATCATTGAAAGCATCCCTACCAATCCCTGAGTTGTTAGCAGTGCTCTCTGTATATCCAAAGAAACAATCAAACATATTGAGCTTGACTTTAGTTATTCACATAACTCTGCCTGCACAAGAATAATTTATAGTACACATGAATGACAAAAAATACAGAGAAAATTTTATTGTTGGAAATCTGGACATATAAAATGGAACAGAAAAGAATGCATTGAGGACAAATGGCAATACCTGCACATGCATTTACCTCATATAGATCATACAGAAATCATGAAGAATACTTTGAAAATTATTTAGGATTTTTTTTTTTGCTTTAAGTTACAAGATGGAAAGAAGTCTTATGATGATGATAAACATGTCCTGCAGAAACAAGGAAGAAAATGTTTTCACCATCAAAAGAGTTATGAACAATGGGAGCATGCTCTTTCAGATATTCACAGGTATAAAAGTACCAGTCACTTTTATAGGTTTTTTTTCCTTTTTAATTTGTGCTCTCCTTTAAAATTGTATTGCAGTCTCCAAGTAGGCTTGTTAAAGAAAAACTTTCAAGCCACATTTTAGATTTCTAAAGTAAACCACAGAATAACTATGTTATAAGTCTAGTTTGATACTTATTTAAAAGCTTCTATGTCTCTCTTGATCAAATTCAAATCTTAACAAAATATCACTCTTCAGTCTTTACAGATTACATTTAATATTTCATTTTGCATGGATTTTATAAAATGATGTGTTGCTTAAAAGTTAGCTGACCTATCACTAAGTACCCATTTACAGGTATTATAAAGTTGACAGTAAAATCCTGGACATGAAGCAATCAACATTTGCTTCAGTTAGCATTTCAAAAGATGAAGAATCACCCTTGTACAAAGATCCTTTGGGGATACACTTAGCTTCATAAAATAATTTTCCCAGTTTGTAATCTCCTTGTGGTTACCTTAATTTGTAGTTTAAAAAATACCCAGGAGAAACAGCTCTAGATAAATTAAGCCAAGAGAACCTTCATATAAAATAGATAGTGAAATTTCAAATTTCACTCTTTCAAATGTGAGGAAATGGGGGTTAATAATGGTTACTGCACACCTGCAATTTAGGCTTTCAACTCGTTTCTCTTTTCTTTTTATAGGAAAAATTCCCTATGATTACTGTTTGTAAATGTCAGGAAAACATCTATCACAAAAAAAAAACAAACAAAACAAACAAACAAAGACCTGAAACTGATTCTTTTGAGTGTTTCTTTCTCAAGAAAATGTTTATTTCTTCTTTATGAATTATTTTGGATAAAACTTCCGTGGCCAATATGTTCATGTTTTTTAGTTTGTCATTTTAAAGTAGTAAACTGTATTTGTTTATAGGTAAAGAATAATCATAAATTAATTTTCTAAGGCATACATCAACTAGGTTATAACTTTTTAATTAGAAATTGTGGTCTATATGTACTAGAATGTATCCTGATTCTAATAAAATAATTCAGAGCCTTTTTGAATTTTAAAATAGATGTTTCAAATAAAATTTCCAAAAGTAATATAAATATAAATTGAACAATTTTTAAGCCATTTTACTTTGTGAGATGAAGCAATGATAGATGTGTGTTTTCTATTAGCAAATTAGCTCTTTTTCAAATTTATTTATTTATTTTATTTTTGGCTGCCTTGGGTCTTCGTTGCTGCGTGCGGGCTTTTCTCTAGTTGTGGTGAGCAGGGGCTACTCTTCGTTGTGTTTCCTGGGCTCCTCATTGAGTGGCTTCTCTTGCTGAAGAGCACGGACTCTAGGCACGTGGGCTTCAGTAGTTGTGGCACTCAGGCTCAGTAGTTGTGGTGCATGGGCTTAGTTCCTCCACGGCATGTGGGATCTTCCTGGACCAGGGCTCAAACCCGTGTCCCCTGCACTGGCAGGCGGATTCTTAACCACTGCGTCACCAGGGAAGTCCCGCAAATTGGCTCTTTTTAATAGCAAAATATGGAGACAGACTCATGGATTTCACCTCTGGAGTGTTTGCCAAAATTTGCGATTTTTACAACATAGATGTAGTTCAAGTTAATTAATTTTAAGAAAAATTAATTGAACATCTACTTTGGCTACATTTTTTTCTAGATACTAGAGAAGACTAGGTGAGTAGCAACTAGGATGTGTGAGAAAGGAGTAAGGTAAAAAGGACAGTTTTATAGTGAGACTGAGAAAAGGTTTTGTAATAGATTGTGAGGCCATGAGAAGAAATTTGAACTTCATCATGAAAATAACAATTTTTAAAGTGATATGATCAGATATGGGTTTCAAAATTTAGTTCTGGCTTCATTAAGAATGACAGATTTGAAGGAAATATGTAGCTGAGAGACTATCACTTTGGAAGTTGTTGCAAGAGATGATGAAAGATTGTCTTAGAGAATAGTAGGGATGGAGAGATGGGACAGATAGAACTAATTGGAAGTAGGAAGTAGGAGGAGAGGGAGGATTCTCAGGTGACACCAATTTTTATTTCTGTTTTATTACTATCAGTTATTGTGTCATTTCTGTGACAGGAATTTTTCTAAGTTTTGCTGGGCATATAGCTAATGGCATAAAGCTGTCCTTGAAAGGAGTTTACAGTCACAGGAGGAAATTTATTCATTCAAATTGTTTTGAAAAAAAATAGTGTACAGCCACTTTCTATTTTTCTTTGGTATCTTTTTCCATCCACATTTACACATATGTTAAAGACATATTTCTTTTCATGAGTTATCTCCAACTTCACAGTTTATCCCTGATCTGACTATTCCTATAGACAATGGAAACACTGTCAACAGTTTTGTTTCATCTCATATGCTATTTAGCCTAAACGTCTTTTTTCAGAACTGTTTAAACTATTTTTCTCATGTTCTCAAGATTCTCAACTGGCTTGCCATCAAAACTTGCATCAAATTTAATTTAGATCTTAGGATGAAAGGAGAAATATTGTTTATTCTTCTTACTTTCAAATGACAAAACTGAGGAGTTGAAGAGGGACATTGATTTGCTCAAGTCTCTAATGATAGTGTCCCATTTATTTCCATTCTAACAACCTTCAGCATTTTTTTCCCTATTTACATGTCCCTTCAACTTGGAAGAATCATTCACTAAATCACTTTTCATTAGCCATGTTTTCTTGACTTCACAAATATTTCACTCTCTTTTAGTAGTGATAATGATAACAATATTAAAATCTATCATTTATTAAACACGTTTTATGTACCAGACACTGCATTAAGCCATTTACATGGATTATCACTTTAAAAATGTACAAAAATCCTATGAAATGTATTTAAAGACTGGATGTTTTTGTGCCCCCAAATTTAAAAGTGAAACACTACCTCCCAATGTGATAGTATTTACTAAGAGGTGAGGCCTTTGGGAGTTAATAAGGATTAGATAAGGTCATAAAGATAGAGCCTTCATGAATGGGATTAGTGCCCTCATAAGTGTCATGAGAGAGTTTGCGTCCCCTCTCTGCTCTCTGGCGTGTGAGCCTACAATGAGAAGAGAGCAGTCTGCAACCCAGAAGAGGGCTGTTACCAGGACACGACCACACTGGCACCCTGATCTTGAACTTCCAGCTTCCAGAACTATGAGAAGGAAATTTGTTATTTATGAGCCATCTAGTTTATGGCATTTTGTTATAGTAGCCCAAGCTGACTAAGACAATATGTATGATTATGATCCTCATTTTATACTTAGGGTTAAATGACCAGTTAAATCACTTGTCTAAGTAAAGCAGCAAAAAATGCAGCAGAGACAAAATTTGATCAAAGTCAACCTGAGTTCTTAGAAATTTTTCCTACTAACTTACTTGTTAAGTAAACATTCCAGACTTGTCTCACTGACATTATAAAGAAAATAGCAATGAGGAAAACATTTAACATATTTATATTCTATTCATCTTAACTTTTACTGAGCAAAATATATTTTAGATATGCTTGATGGTATTTTATATTTAGATATAAATAAAATATATATTAAATAATTACTATTCTCTGGAAACTTTCTTAAAGTACATACCCGAATGAACAATATTCAGATTTTACAATCCTAAATTATTAATTATTACACTCAGATGAGTGCTGAGTAATATATACAAATGTTAGGTGGTATCCTTTTGAATGATCATCATATATTGGTTTTGAGATATTTATAGCAAAATATGGGAAGTATATGATTTATTCATTTTCCAAACCTCCACTTTTGGCTTGTTGCAGGTCATATCACCACATTTTCTTCACAACTGACTACTCTTCCTTATTCTAATTTTTCTCTGCTCTATCCAGTTAGATATCTCTAAGGCTCTCCAAAATGACCACTTTCATTTTTTGTGTATTTACTTCCACTTTTTATCTGCTTCATCATACCTATGATTCTCTGTGTTTAATAATTTCACTATAGCAAACAACATCTTCTATGTAAACAAACACATTTCTTATTGTCTTTATCTTGCCAGGTAAAGCTTTGCTCTTCTTTAGTGACACTAAAGATCTTATTTCTTTAAATCTCTTTAAAAAACAACAACAACAACAACAAAAAAAAGATCATTTTGAAGAGATGACATGAGGATTCAAGGATTCTTCCTATTTATTTCAAGTGGGAGACTTGATGTCAAAATACTAATACAGGATTAAGTAATAGTGCCCCTAACTCTTCAGGTTTAACTCAGAAGTCTGAAATTGAGTGTCATAAACTTGAAAGAATATGCTTGCTGCTGCTATGTAAATTTGGTTAGATTCTATCCTGCAAAGTCTGTTGAACTTCAAAATAATCTTCTCAAAGCAGTTTATTCAATCTGGCCTTTAGGATCCAAGGCAAATGGGAAGAGGTCAAATGAGTACTCATTTTAGAGAACTAATTCCTGTGGGGGTTTGTCCAGGATAACCTATCCATGTCCCAGCTATAAAGCTGTGGACACCTATATTAAATGCATGTCTGTATTCTCCTCAACGGTTTGCATTTTATTTCTCACTCTTTATGGTATGAGAAAGTCACTACAAAGAGTATTGTAGCTTCTTATCTTTCTGGGATGGTTCTGATCAAGAAAGGGTATATATAGATATAGATAGATATAGATATAGAGAGAGTATGGGGATATTAAGTACTGGATTCTCTTAATTCCTTTCAAAGACATAATTTTTGAGATGGAGTATTCTATGACTTATTTTTGAAGTATAGTTAATTTACAATGTTGTGTTAGTTTCAAGTGTACAGCAAAGTGATTCAGTTATATGTATATTTTTCAGATTCTTTACCATTATACGTTATTACAAGATATTGAGTATAGCTCCCTGTGCCATACAGTAGGTCCTTGTTGTTTACCTTTTTTTATATATCTAGTAGTATGTATATGTTAATCACAAACTCCTAATTTATAACTGCCCTCACCACCACTATCCCCTTTGGTAACCATAAGTTTATTTTCTATGTGTGTGAGTCAATTTCTGTTTTGTAAATAAATTCATTTATATCATTATTTTAGATTCCACATATAAGTGATATCATATGATATTTGACTTTATCTGACCTACTTTGCTTAATATGATAATCTCTAAGTCCATCCATCTTGCTGCAAGTGGCATTATTTATTCTTTTTATGGCTGAGTAGCATTCCATTGTATATATGTACCACATCTTCTTTATCTATTCCTTTGTTGATGGACATTTAGGTTGCTTCCATGTCTTGGCTATTGTAAATAGTGCTGTAACAAACATTGGGGTGCATGTATCTTTCCAAATTATGATTTCTTCTGGATATATGCCCAGGAGTAGCATTACTGGATCATATGGAAGCTCTACTTTTTAGTGTTTTAAGGAACCTCCATACTGTTCTCCATAGTGGATGTACCAATTTATATTCCCACCAAGAGAGTAGGATGGTTCTCTTTTCTTCACACTCTCCCCAGTATTTATTATTTGTAAACATTTTAATGATGACCATTCTGACTGGTGTGAAATGATACCTCAATATAGTTTTGATTTGCATTTCTCTAATAATTAGCAATACTGGACAACTTTTCATATGCCTGTTGACCATCTATATGTCTTCTTTTGAGAATTTTCTTTTTTTTAACATCTTTATTGGAGTATAATTGCTTTACAATGGTGTGTTAGTTTTTGCTTTATAACAAAATGAATCAGTTATACAAATACATATGTTCCCATATCTCTTCCCTCTTGCGTCTCCCTCCCTCCCACCCTCCCTATCACACCCCTCTAGGTGGTCACAAAGCACCGAACTGATCTCCCTGTGCTATGGGGCTGCTTCTCACTAGATATCTATTTTACATTTGGTAGTGCATATATGTCCATGCCACTCTCTCACTTTGTCACAGCTTACCCTTCCCCCTCCCCATATCCTCAAGTCCATTCTCTAGTAGGTCTGTGTCTTTATTCCCATCTTACCCCTAGGTTCTTCATGACTTTTTTCCCCTTAGATTCCATATATATATATATGTGTGTGTGTGTGTGTGTGTGTGTGTGTGTGTGTGTGTGTGTTAGCATACGGTATTTGTTTTTCTCTTTCTGACTTACTTCACTCTGTATGACAGACTCTAGGTCCACCCACCTCACTACAGATAACTCAGTTTCATTTCCTTTTATGGCTGAGTAATATTCCATTGTATATATGTGTCACATCTTCTTTATCCATTCATCTGTTGATGGACACTTAGGTTGCTTCCATGTCCTGGCTATTGTAAATAGAGCTGCAATGAACATGCTTCTTTTTGAATTATGGTTTTCTCAGGGTATATGCCCAGTAGTGGGATTGCTGGGTAGTATGGTAGTTCTATTTTTAGTTTTTTAAGGAACCTCCATCCTGTTCTCCATAGGGGCTGTATCAATTTACATTCCCACCAACAGTGCAAGAGGGTTCCCTTTTCTCCACACCCTCTCCAGCATTTATTGTTTGTAGATTTTTTGATGATGGCCATTCTGACTGGTGTGAGATGATATCTCATTGTAGTTTTTTTTTTTTTTACATCTTCTGCCCATTTTTTAATTGGGTTGTTTTTTTTTTTGATATTGAGCTGCATGGGCTGCTTATATATTTTAGATATTCATTCCTTATCAGTCATATTATTTACAAATATTTTCTCCCATTCAATAGGTTATCTTCTCATTTTGTTTGTGGTTTCCTTTGCTGTGCAAAAGCATTTGAGTTTAATTAGATCCCATTTGTTTCTTTTTGTTTTTACTTCCATTAGTCTAGGAAATGGATCCAAAAAAATATTGCTGTGGTTTATGTCAAAGAGTGTTCTGCCTATGTTTTCCTCTAGGGATTTTATATTATCCAGTCTTACTTTTAGGTATTTAATCCATTTTGAGTTTATTCTTTTGTATGGTGTTAGAGAATGTTCTAATTTCATTCTTTTCCATGTAGCTGTCTTGTTTACCCAGCACCACTTATTGAAGTGATGGTCTTTTCTCCATTGTATATTCTTGCCTCCTTTGTTGTAGATTAATTGACCATAAATAAATGGGTTTATCTTTGGGCTTTCTATCCTGTTCCATTGATCTATATTTCTGTTTCTGTGCCTGTACTATAATGCTTTTGATTATTGTAGCTTTGTAGTATAATCTGAAGTCAGGGAACCTGATTCCTCCAGCTCAGTTCTTCTTTTTCAAGATTGTTTTGTTTATTTGGGGTCTTTTTGTTTCCATACAATTTTTAATTTTTTTTGTTCTAGTTCTGTGAAAAATTCCATTGGTGGTTTGTTGGGGATTGCATTGAATCTGTAGACTGCCTTGGGTAGTATGATCATTTTAACAATATTGATTCTTCCAATCCAAGAACATTGTATATCTTTCCATCTGTTTGTGTTGTCTTCAATTTCTTTCATCAGCATCTTAGACTTTTTGGAGTACAGATCTCTTGCCTCCTTAGATAGGTTTATTTCTATAACATTTTATATTTGTTACAGAGCATGAGGTTTGACCTAACTTCCATAGCAAGTGACAATTTGGACAATTAGGGAGTGCTCCAATACCATTTTTATGGTCTATTGGTTTTCTTTCATAACTCTAGTTTCCACCTAGCTACAGATAGACCTAGAGTCTGTCATACAGAGTGAAGTAAGTCAGAAAGAGAAAGACAAATACCGTATGTGGACACATATATATGGAATTTAAGAAAAAACAATGTCATGAAGAAGCTAGGGGTAAGACAGGAATAAAGACACAGACCTACTAGAGAATGGGCTTGAGGATATGGGGAGGGGGAAGGGTAAGCTGTGACAAAGTGAGAGAGACACATGGACATATATACACTACCAAACGTAAGGTAGATAGCTAGTGGGAAGCAGCCGCATAGCACAGGGAGATCAGCTCGGTGCTTTGTGACCACCTAAAGGGGTGTGATAGGGAGGGTGGGAGGGAGGGAGACGCAAGAGGGAAGAGATATGGGAACATATGTATATGTATAACTGATTCACTTTGTTATAAAGCAGAAACTAACACACCATTGTAAAGCAATTATACTTCAATAAAGATGTAAAAAATAATAATAAAATAAATAAAATAGTCAAAAAAGTTTATAATAAGGTACTGAATAAAATTTCAAAGTGTCATTTCTTATGTAGTAATATAAAAGCCTCCAATGTCCATATATTTATATTTTATAGATGCCAATAAAATACCAAACTGTAACAGACACTCTTCCCTCTGGGCATTTCTAAGCCTTAGTAATGAATCAATGACTAATTATAAATGCATTCTCAGGATAGAATTTCTCAAAGACAAGAAAGGGATTTCACCAATCCTCCTCCAATGACGTTCTAGTATGTAAAAATTAAAATTTTACTAATAAACTTTATATATAAAATTATATCAGATGTGAGGTAAGGAAAGCAGGGTTCATATAGTGTAATGGCTAAAAGTATATTCTTCAGAGTTAAAGTTAGAGCTGAATTCAAATTCTGGTTTTGCTACTGACTAGTTGTATGACTTGCACAATTTATTGAAACTTTCTGAGCCTCACTGTTGTTATCTGTAAAGTTCTTCTGAGAACTAAATGAAAAGTTTTGTAAAGTCCAAATAAAGTGCTTGATAAATGGCAGTTATCATTATCAAAGCATTAAAAACATGCAAATTACCTATTACCTTAATTATCAGCCAACTCTAGAAAACAATATTTATGGTATTTTTAAATACAAATCCTCAAATATAAGTCCTCAATCCTATTATTTTTAGCCACGTGATGAGGACTGAGATGTTTTTCATTTTCTTATAGGTTTTGAGAGATAGAAAAGGAAGAAAAATAAGTTTAAGGGAATTGTAAATTAACTTGTAATTAACCATAACCATTTGAAAGCTTTTACTTTATTGTCAAAATCAGTAATGGAAGATTCAGATACTCTTTATTATTCCCTATTGATATATTAGGAAACACAGAAAAAGCAATCTGATATGCTAATACGGCAATCAGCAAACCCATGTGGAAGTGCACTTAGTTGATAACATTTTACAATTAAGGGTGTTATATAGAGCACACAACTATTCACATTGTACACATATTGTGGGAACACATTCTTATTTAAAAACTAAAGTAGACACACAAATTACACTTACAGAATTGTCTGACAAATAATTTTATTTTTAAACTGAGGTCAATTTCAACTCCTTCTGATTGCAGATATAAAACCAAGATGCAGAGACTGTGACCAGCTCAGTGATCAAGGTTTATTGTGGCTCAACTGAGACCAGAACTCAGTGTTCTCTCTATCATTCCACACTGTCTCCTTGCTCTCATGATACCAACACTTGAAGAATACTGGTCAGGTATTTTGGAAGGTCACACAAATTGGGTTTGTCTAGTGTTTTCTCATGATAGAAAGGTGTAATGAATTTGTGGGAATAATGCCATAGAAATAACTACCCTTCTCATCATATCATATCAGATCATATCATGTCAGGAGGGAAATAATATCCATATGACTTATTTGTGATGTTAAATTTGCCCACTGGGTTGAGATGGTGTTTTCCAGGATTTTCCACTGTAAAGTTACTATTTCCCCTTGTCCGTTCTCTGTTTTCTGGAAGTGAGTCATTAAGCCCAGCCTATACTCACAGGGAGGGAAATTAAGCTCCACCTCATTGTGTAGAAGTATCAAATACTTTGTTAACATTTGCTAAAAAAAACCCACCACAGTAATTAATAAATACGTTTGGGGAGATAATTCGAGGCTATTCCAATATTCTGTTTCTCTTTAATGTTTCTTCCACAGTTTTAGCAGTTATTAATGGATCTTACCTGTAGCAGTTACTACTGCTGTGTTCTACTGGTGATTTTCCATTTTCTCTCCCCATCATTCCATCTACATTTATTATACGGAATTCTTCCATAAGAAAGACCTGTCCCCAGGGCTTCCCTGGTGTTGCAGTGGTTGAGAGTCTGCCTGCCAATGCAGGGGACGCGGGTTCGTGCCTCGGTCCGGGAAGATCCCACATGCCGTGGAGCGGCTGGGCACATGAGCCATGGCCGCTGAGCCTGCACATCTGGAGCCTGTGCTCTGCAACAGGAGAGGCCACAACAGTGAGAGACCAGCATACTGCAAAAAAAAAAAGAAAGAAAAAAAAAGAAAAAATTATTTTTATTGAAGTACAGTTGATTTACAATGTTGTGTTCGTTTCTGCTGTATAAAAATGTGAATCAGTTATATGTATACATATATCCACTCTCTTTTAGATTCTTTTCCCATATAGGCCATTACAGAGTATTGAGTAGAGTTCCCTGTGCTATACAGTAGGTCTTTATTAGTTATCTATTTTATATAAAGTAGTGTGTATGTGTGAATCCCAATTTTCCAATTTATCCTTCCCTCCACTTACCCCCTTGTAACCATACGTTTATTTTCTACATCTGTAACTCTATTTCTGTTTTGTAGATAGGCTCATTTGTACCTTTCTGTTTTATTAGATTCCACATAGACATGATATTATATGATATTTGTCTTTGTCTGACTTAACTTCACTCAGTATGACAATCCATGTTGCTGCAAAGGGCAAATAGCATGACTCTATCTTTTCTTTCTTTCTCACTGTTTAATTTTTCTGAGGACATTCTTATTTTCTGACACTCTAAGGTGCTCCAAATTCACCTTGTCGTTTCACTGCCCAAGCCCTAGAATCATCCATTTCCCTGAAGAGCCCTTGTTCACTTTATTGGAGAGTGATACTTGAAGTGTAGTTATGAAATGAGGTGTGCTTATTGCTACTGGGGTGTTGCTTTCTCTAGGCCCTCTCTGTGAACTGACCAGGAAGTATATGTATGCATATTAGCCCATATATGCACACATATATTTACACTTATTTCTGTATTTATATATCTTTACCGATGTTAAGGAAATGTAATTTATCCAGGTTAATATGCACCACAGCATTCATTCTAGCCTTCCTCCTTGCTATATCTAGTCAAAACACTGTTTGCTAAGGATACTTAGGCTCGTTCCTTTTCTCCCCATCCCCTTCAATGATGTAATGTCATATATTTATATTATAGTTGGATTCATTTGTCCTTGGTTTTCTAAATTTGCATACAGTAAAGTTTACTCTTTGGAGGGTACAGCTCCATGGTTTTTAACAAATGCTTAGAATCATGTATCCATCACCATCATACCACACAGAACAACCACATCATCCTAAAATTTCCCTGTATGGCCTCTTTGTAGTCCTCTTCCTTCCTCTAACCCTTAGCAATCAATGATCTGTTTTCTATCCTTATAGTTTTATCTTTTCCAAAGTGCCTTATAAATGGAATCATACAATATGTAGTTTTAGGGTCTGGCTTCTTTCAGTTAGCAAAATGCATGTAATATTCATCTAGCAAAATGCATGTAATATTCATCCATACTTTTGTGTGAATAAGTTGCTTGTTCTTTTTTCTTGCTGAGTAGTATTCCATTGTATGGATATACCACAGTTTTCGTATCCATTCACATACTGAAGGATTTCTTGATCCTTCTCATTTTTTTGATATTATGAATGATAGTGCTATAAACATTTGCTTACAGACATTTTTTATCAATATAAATTTTAAGTTCACTTGGGTAAACACCTAAGAATGAAAGTGATGGGTCACATGATACATGTACATTTAAATTTATGAAAAACTGTCAAACTCTTTTCAATAGTAGCTGTACAATTTTACATTCCCACCAGCAATAAATTAAAATTCCTATTGCTCTGCATCCAGAGTTTTGATCTGGAATTTTTTGCCATTCTAATACCTCTATAGTGCTGTCTCATTATGGCTATAATTTGTATTTCACTAATGACTATAATGATGTTGAGTATCTTTTACTATACTCTTTTGTATCTTTTTGGTAAAATATCTGTTCACAGTTTTATTTCAATTTATTCATTGTGTTGTTTTGTTGCTTATTGTTAAGATTTAAGTGTTATTCAGATATTCTGGCTCTAAGGCTTTTGCTGGATACGTGATTTGCAAATGTTTTCTAAGTCTGCATGTTGCCTTTTCATTCTCCTAACAATGTCTTTTGCAGAGCAAAGGATTTTAATTTTGATAAAGTCTAATTTAGCATTTTTTTCCTTTTATGGATCACACTTTGTATTTCATTTTTTCTGCTTTATTGAGGCATAATTGATAAACTTTGTATATATTTATGATGTACAACATGATGTTTTGATATATGTATACAGTTGTGAAATGATTGCCATAATCAAGTTAGTTAACATATCCATCACCTCATATATTTATCATTTTTATATGTGTGGTGATAATATTTAAGATCTACTGTCGTAGCAAATTTCAAGTAAATAACATTGTATTTTAATTACTGTCACTATGCTATACATTAGATGTCCAGAACTTATTCATCCTGCATAACTAAAATTTTGTACCCTTCGACCTACATCCCTCCATTTACCCCACCCTCCCAGGACTTGGCAACCACCATTATACTCTCTGCTTCTATGAGTTCAAATTTTTTAGATTCTATATGTATGTGAGATCATGCAATATTTGCCTGTTTCTGGTTTATTTTACTTAGCTTAATGTCCTCCAGATTCATCCATGTTGCTGCAAATGGCAGGATTTCCTTCTTTATTTGGTTGAATTGTTATATTCCATTTAATATGCATATGCAATATACATTATATATATATATATATATATACATAATATACATATTACATTTTCTTTATTCATCCATCCATCAATGGATACTTATGATGATTCCATTTCTTGGTTATTCTGAATAATACTGTAATGAACATAGGAGGACAAATACTGCTTTGAGATACTGATTTCAATTATTTTGGTTACTTACCCAGAAATGAGATTGCTGAATCATATGGTAGTTCTATTTAATTTTTCGAGGAACTGCCATGGTATCTTCCATAACGGTTGTACCAGTTTAAATTCTGACCAGCACACACAAGGGTTTACTTTTCTTCACATTCCAGTCAACTCTTGTTATCATCTCTTTTTGTTGATGGCCATTCTAACATGTGTGGTGATACCTCATTGCAGTTTTGATTTGCATCTCCCTGATGATTAGTGATGTAAAGAACCTTTTCATGGACCTTTGGTTATTTGCATATCTCCTTTTGAGAAATATTTATTCAGGTCATTTGCCCATTTTTTAATATGGTTATTTGATTTTTTGCTATTAAGTTGTTTGAGTGCCTAACATATTTTAGATATTAACCCCTTATCAGATATATGGTTTGCAAATATTTTCTCCCATTCTATAGGTGTTTCATCACCCTGCTGATTGTTTCCTTTGTTGGGCAAAAGCTTTTTAGTTTGATGCAATCCCATTTGTCTATTTTTGCTTTTGTTGTCTGAGCTTTCAGGGTGCATTTCATGTTTAAATCTCATTGCTAAGCTCAAGGTAATGAAGACTGTCTCCTGTGTTTTCTTCTAGAAGTTTTATAGTTTTATCTTACACTTTGTTGTATGATACATCTTGAATTAATTTTTGGTTAATGTTTCAGGTATATGTTGAGTTTTATTTTTTTTATATATAGATGGACTTCCAATGATCAGTAATATTTCTTGGAAAATCTATCCTTTCTCCATTGAATTGTTGTGGCATCTTTGTAAATAGAGCAATGTACTTTATTTGTATAAGTTTATTTCTTAACTCTCTATTTGTCTCTATGGATGTGTATGTTCATCCTTTTTCTAGCATCATGGTGTCTTGAGTACTGTAGTTTTGTAGTAAATCCTGAAATAGGATCATGTAAGTCCTTTAGGATTTTTTCTGCTGTTTTTGAATTTTTTTGTCTATTCTACTTCATTGCTTTACTATATATATTTTAGAATCAGCTTCTAAATATCTGAATGAAAGCTTGCTAGGATTATGATTGCAAAATTGCATTAAATACATATATCTAATGGAAGAGGCCTGACATCTTAGAGTATTGCATGTTCTAGTCAATGAGCATGGAATATCTCTCCATCTTCATTTATTTAGAGATTTGATTTATTTCATCTGTGCTTTGTAATTTTCAACATAGTTTCTGCACATATTATACCCAAGTACTTCAGTTTTTTGGTGGTATTATAAATGGTATCATCAATCAATTGATTCAAATTCTACTTATTCAATGCTGGTACATAGTAATATAATTGATTTCTGTATATTTACATTTTATCCTCTTATCTTGCTAAATTCATTTATGAGTTCTAAGAACTTTGTGTACATGTTCTACCTTAACCACCAGGTCCACTGCAAATACAGGTAGCTTAATTTCTGCCTTTACACTCTATCTGTTTTATTTCTTCTTCTTGTCTCATTGCACTGGCTAAGACTTCCAGCATGATGCTAAATAAAACTAGTGAGAGAAGATATTTGTCTTCTTCCATATATTAGGAGTATAACATCCATTCTCTCACCATTAAGTCTGATGCTAGCTGTAGGTATTTTTAATGTGATTAAATAACTTAAGGAATTTCCCTTCTCACTGCATTTATTTATTTATTGAATTATAGTGGATTTACTGTACTATATAAGTTTCAGGTATACAACATAGTGATTCAGTATTTTTATAGATTACACTCTATTAAAAGTTATTACAAGATAATGGCTATAATTCCCTGTGCTATACAATATATCTTTATTGCTTATATATTTTGCATAGTAGTTTGTATCTCTTAATCCCATACACCTATCTTTCCCCTCTCCATTCCCTTTTCCCACTGGTAACCACTAGTATGTTTTCCATATCTGTGAGTCTGTTTCTGTGTTGCTATGTACATTCATTTTCTTATTTTCTGATTACACATGTGATATCATACAATATTCATCTTTGTCAGACTTATTTCACTAAGCATAATATTCTCTAGGTCTATTCACATTGCTGCAAATGGCAGATTTTCATTCTTTTTTATGGATGAATATATTCCATTGTACATATATGACACATCTACTTTATCCATTCATCTGTTGATGGACACTTCAGTTGCTTTAATATTTTGGCTATTTTAAATAGAGCTGCTATGAAAATTGGGATGTATGTACTTTTCAAATTAGTGTTTTCAGTTTTTCTGGATATATGCCCAGGAGTGGAATTGCAGGATCATATGGTGGCTCTATTTTTAGACTTTTTAAGGAATCTGCATACTGTTTCCATAGTGACCACACCAATTTACATTCCTAAAAACAGTGTACAAGGGTTCCTTTTTCTCCACACCATCTCCAGCATTTATTATTTTACACTTTTTGATGATAGCCATTCTGACTGGTGTGAGGTGATACTTCATTGTGATTTTGATTTATATTTCTCTAATAATTAGCATTGCTGAGCATGTTTTTATGTGCCTGTGGGCCATCTGTGTGTCATCTCTGGAAAAATGCCTATTTATGTCTTCTGCACATTTTTTTAAACATCTTTATTGGGGTATAATTGCTTTGCAATGGTGTATTAGTTTCTGCTTTCTAACAAAGTGAATCAGTTATACATATACATATGTTCCCATATCTCTTCCCTCTTGTGTCTCCCTCCCTCCCACCCTCCCTATCCCACCCCTCCAGGCAGTCACAAAGCACAGAGCCGATATCCCTGTGTCATGCGACTGCTTCCCACTAGCTATCTACCTTACGTTTATTAGTGTGTACATGTCCATGACTCTCTCTCACTTTGTCACAGCTCTCCCTTCCCCCTCCCCATATCCTCAAGTCCATTCTCCAGTAGGTCTGTGTCTTTATTCCTGTCTTGCCCCTAGGTTCTTCATGACATTATTTTTCTTCTAAAATTCCATATATAAGTGTTAGCATATGGTATTTGTCTTTTTCTTTCTGACTTACTTTGCTCTGTATGACAGACTCAAGGTCTATCCACCTCACTACAAATAGCTCAATTTCGTTTCTTTTTAAGGCTGAGTAATATTCCATTGTATATATGTGCCACATCTTCTTTATCCATTCATCTGATGATGGGCACTTAGGTTGTTTCCATTTTCAGGCTATCGTAAATAGAGCTGCAATGCACATTTTGGTACATGACTCTTTTTGAATTATGGTTTTCTCAGGGTATATGCCCAGTAGTGGGATTGCTGGGTCATATGGTAGTTCTATTTGTAGTTTTTTAAGGAACCTCCATACTGTTCTCCATAGTGGCTGAACCAATTCACATTCCCACCAGCAGTGCAAGAGTGTTCCCTTTTCTCCACACCCTCTCCAGCATTTATTGTTTCTAGATTTTTTGATGATGGCCATTCTGACTGGTGTGAGATGATATCTCATTGTAGTTTTGATTTGCATTTCTCTAATTATTAATGATGTTGAGCATTCTTTCATGTGTTTGTTGGCAGTCAGTATATATTCTTTGGAGAAATGTCTATTTAGGTCTTCTGCCAATTTTTGGATTGGGTTGTTTGTTTTTTTGTTATTGAGCTGCATGAGCTGCCTGTAAATTTTGGAGATTAATCCTTTGTCAGTTGCTTCATTTGCAAATATTTTCTCCCATTCTGAGGGTTGTCTTTTGGTCTTGTTTATGGTTTCCTTTGCTGTGCAAAAGCTTTCAAGTTTCATTAGGTCCCATTTGTTTATTTTTGTTTTTATTTCCATTACTGTAGGAGGTGGGTCAGAAAGGATCTTGCTGTGATTTATGCCATAGAGTGTTCTGCCTATGTTTTCCTCTAAGCGTTTGATAGTTTCTGGCCTTACATTTAGGTCTTTAATCCATTTTGAGCTTATTTTTGTGTATGGTGTTAGGGAGTGATCTAATCTCATACTTTTACATGTAGCTGTCCATTTTTCCCAGCACCACTTATTGAAGAGGCTGTCCTTTCTCCACTGTACATTCCTGCCACCTTTATCAAAGATAAGGTGTCCATATGTGCGTGGGTTTATCTCTGGGCTTTCTATCCTGTTCCATTGATCTATCTTTCTGTTTTTGTGCCAGTACCATACTCTCTTGATTACTGTAGCTTTGTAGTATAGTCTGAAGTCAGGGAGCCTGATTCCTCCTGCTCCATTTTTCGTTCTCAAGATTGCTTTGGCTATTCGGGGTCTTTTGTGTTTCCATACAAATTGTGAAATTTTTTTTTCTACTTCTGTGAAAAATGCCAGTGGCAGTTTGATAGGGATTGCATTGAATCTATAGATTGCTTTGGGTAGTACAGTCATTTTCACAATGTTGATTCTTCCAATCCAAAAACATGGTATATCTCTCCATCTATTTGTATCATCTGTAATTTCTTTCATCAGTGTCTTATAATTTTCTGCATACAGGTCTTTTGTCTCCTTAGGTAGGTTTATACCTCGATATTTTATTCTTTTTGATGCAATGGTAAATGGGAGTGTTTTCTTGATTTCAATTTCAGATTTTTCATCATTAGTATATAGGAATACCAGAAATTTCTGTGCATTAATTTTGTATCCTGCTACTTTACCAAATTCACTGATTAACTCTAGTAGTTTTCTGGTAGCATCTTTAGGATTCTCTATGTATAGGATCATGTCATCTGCAAACAGTGACAGCTTTACATCTTCTTTTCCGATTTGTATTCCTTTTATTTCCTTTTCTTCTCTGATTGCTGTGGCTAAAACTTCCAAAACTATGTTGAATAAGAGTGGTGAGAGTGGGCAACCTTGTCTTGTTCATGATCTTAGTAGAAATGCTTTCAGTTTTTCACCATTGAGCATGATGCTGGCTGTGGGCTTGTCATATATGGCCTTTATTATGTTGAGGAAATTCCATCTATGCCTACTTTCTGCAGGGTTTTTATCATAAATGGTGTTGAATTTTGTCAAAAGCTTTCTCTGCATCTATTGGGATGATCATATGGTTTTTCTCCTTCAATTTGTTAATATGGTTTATCACATTGATAGATTTGCGTATACTGAAGAATCCTTGCATTCCTGGAATAAACCCCACTTGATCATGGTGTATGAACCTTTTAATGTGCTGTTGGATTCTGTTTGCTAGTATTTTGTTGAGGATTTTTGCATCTATGTTCATCAGTGATATTGGCCTGTAGTTTTCTTTTGTTGTGACATCCTTGTCTGGTTTTGGTATCAAGGTGATGGTGGCCTTGTAGAATTAGTTTGGGAGTGTTCCTCCCTCTGCTATATATCAGTAGAGTTTGAGAAGGATAGGTGTTAGCTCTTCTCTAAATGTTTGATAGAATTCGCCTGTGAAGCCATCTGGTCCTGGGCTTTTGTTTGTTGGAAGATTTTTAATCACTGTTTCAATTACAGTGCTTGTGATTGGTCTGTTCATATTTTCTATTTCTTCCTGATTCAGTCTTGGCAAGTTGTGCATTTCTAAGAATTTGTCCATTTCTTCCAGATTGTCCATTTTATTGGCATAGAGTTGCTTGTAGTAATCTCTTATGATCTTTTTTATTTCTGCAGTGTCCATTGTTACTTCTCCTTTTTCATTTCTAACTCTATTGATTTGAGTCTTCTCCCTTTTTTTCTTGATGACTCTGGCTAGTGGTTTATCTATTTTGTTTATCTTCTCAAAGAACCAGCTTTTAGTTTTATTGATCTTTGTTATTGTTTCCTTCATTTCTTTTTCATTTATTTCTGATCTGGCTTTTATGATTTCTTTCCTTCTGCTAGCTTTGGGGTTTTTTTCTTCTTCTTTCTCTAATTGCTTTACATGCAAGGATAGGTTGTTTATTCGAGATGTTTCCTGCTTCTTAAGGTGGGCTTGTATTGCTATAAAATTCCCCCTTAGAACTGCTTTTGCTGCATCCCACAGGGTTTGGGTCATTGTGTATCCATTTTCATTGTTTTTAGGTATTTTTTTATTTCCTCTTTTATTTCTTCAGTGATCACTTCATTATTAAGTAGTGTATTGTTTAGCCTCCATGTGTTTGTATTTTTTACCGATCTTTTCCTGTAATTGATATCTAGTCTCATAGCGTTGTCGTTGGAAAAGATACTTGATACAATTTCAATTTTCTTAAATTTACCAAGGCTTGATTTGTGACACAAGATATGATCTATCCTGGAGAATGTCCCATGAGCACTTGAGAAAAATGTGTATTCTGTTGTTTTTGGATGGAGTGTCCTATAAATATCAATTAAGTCCATCTTGTTTAATGTATCATTTAAAGCTTGTGTTTCCTTATTTATTTTCATTTTGGATGATCTGTCCATGGGTGAAAGTGGGGTGTTAAAGTCCCCTACTATGAATGTGTTACTGTCGATCTCCCCTTTTATGGCTGTTAGTATTTGCCTTATGTATTGAGGTGCTCCTATGTTGGGTGCATAAATATTTTCAATTGTTATATCTTCTTCTTGGTTCGATCCCTTGATCATTATGTAGTGTCCTTCTTTGTCTCTTCTAATAGTCCTTATTTTAAAGTCTATTTTGTCTGATATGAGAATTGCTACTCCAGCTTTCTTTTGGTTTCCATTTGCATGGAATATCTTTTTCCATCCCCTTACTTTCAGTCTGTATGTGTCTCTAGGTCTGAAGTGGGTCTCTTGTAGACAGCATATATAAGGGTCTTGTTTTTGCATCCATTCAGCCAATCTGTGTCTTTTGGTTGGAGCATTTAGTCCATTTACATTTAAGGTAATTATCGATATGTATGTTCCTATTCCCATTTTCTAGATTGTTTTGGGTTCATTATTATGGGTCTTTTCCTTCTCTTGTGTTTCTTTTCTAGAAAATTTCCTTTAGCATTTGTTGTAAAGCTGGTTTGGTGGTGCTGAACTCTCTCAGCTTTTACTTGTCTGTAAAGGTTTTAATTTCTCCATCAAATCTGAATGAGATCCTTGCTGGGTAGAGTAGTCTTGGTTGCAGGTTTTTCTCCTTTATCATTTTCAGTATGTCCTGCCACTCCCTTCTGGCTTGTAGGGCTTCTGCTGAGAGATCAGCTGTTAACCTTATGGGGATTCCCTTGTGTGTTATTTGTTGTTTTTCCCTTGCTGCTTTTAATATGCTTTCTTTGTATTTAATTTTTGACAGTTTGATTAATATGTGTCTTGGCGTATTTCTCCTTGGATTTATCCTGTATGGGACTCTCTGTGCTTCCTGGACTTGATTAACTATTTCCTTTTCCATATTAGAGACGTTTTCAACTCTAATCTCTTCAAATATTTTCTCAGTTCATTTCTTTTTCTCTTCTTCTTCTGGAAACCCTATAATTCGAATGCTGGTGCATCTAATGTTGTCCCAGAGGTCTCTGAGACTGTCCTCAGTTCTTTTCATTCTTTTTCCTTTACTCTGCTCTGCAGTAGTTATTTCCACTACTTTATCTTCCAGGTCACTTATCCGTTCTTCTGCCTCACTTATTCTGCTATTGATCCCATATAGAGTACTTTTAATTTCATTTATTGTGTTGTTCATCGTTGTTTGTTTCATCTTTATTTCTTCTAGGTCCTTGTTAACTGTTTCTTGCATTTTGTCCATTCTATTTCCAAGATTTCGGATCATCCTTACTATCATTATTCTGAATTCTTTTTCAGGTAGACTGCCTATTTCCTCTTCATTTGTTAGGTCTGGTGCATTTTATCTTGCTCCTTTATCTGTTGTGTGTTTTTCTGTCTTCTCATTTTGCTTATCTTACTGTGTTTGGGGTCTCCTTTTTGCAGGCTGCAGGTTCGTAGTTCCCACTGTTTTTGATGTCTGTCTCCAGTGGCTAAGGTTGTTTCAGTGGGTTGTGTAGGCTTCCTGTTGGAGGGGACTAGTGCCTGTGTTGTGGTGGATGAGGCTGGATCTTGTCTCTCTAGTGGGCAGGTTCACGTCTGGTGGTGTGTTTTGGGGTGTCTGTGGCCTTATTATGATATTAGGCAGCCTCTCTGCTAATGGGTGGGGTTGTGTTCCTGTTTTACTAGTTTGGCATAGGTTGTCCAGCACTGTAGCTTGCTGGTCGTTGAGTGAAGCCGGGTGCTGGTGTTAAGATGGAGGTCTCTGGGAGATTTTTGCCATTTGATATTATGTGTAGCTGGGAGGTCTCTTGTTGACCAGTGTCCTGAAGTTGGCTCTCCTACCTCAGAGGCAGAGCCCTGACTCCTGGCTGGAGCATCAAGAGCCTTTCATGCACACGGCTCAGAATAAAAGGGAGAAAAAGTACAGAGAATTAGTAGAAGCATGAAGAAAGAAAGAAAGAAAGGAGGGAAGGAAGGAAGGAAGAAAGAGAGAAAGAAACAAAGAAAGAAAGAAGCAAAGAAGGAAAGAAAGGAGGGACGGAGGGAGGGAGGAAGGAAGGAGGGAGGGAAAGAAGGAAAAAAGACAGAAAGAAAGAAGATACAGTAAAAATAAAATAAAGTATAATAAAGTTATTGAATTAAAAACATTTTTTAAAAAAAAGGGACGGATAGAACCTTAGGACAAATGTTGGAAGCAAAGCTATACAGACAAAATCTTACACAGAAGCATACACATACACCCTCACAAAAAG